>NC_052532.1:189709558-189862140 GCF_016699485.2 Gallus gallus | reverse complement strand
TGATGTGCAGTGCAGCAGATACCACTTCTAGCTTTACTTTAGCAGGAGCTGAGAAAAGGAGTCAGTCTTTAAGCCAGATTCCCAGTGTGTGTCAGTGTTAAAAGTGAAAATTTACTCAGAGGCATTTTTGTCCATCTGCCTCATTATTTAATGAGAAGATGCAGTCCAAACAAAACTTGCATACCAAATGGATTTTTAAAATGGCATTTTGTGAGTGTACTACCTCTCACCTTTAGCACTGTAGTGAGACAAGCCCAGCTATCTGGCAATTTGTTTAAACCTGTTCCTCAGTTTCTTACCCCATTCGTGAACAGGATGAAGATGCTCATGGAATTTTTCTGCAGATTTCATATTTCTCTTTTTTCCTTCCCCAGGGCTCCATTAGTTGTGTCTTGGTTGCATGGGTACTTATAGGAGCTGGCTCTTTTCAATCGTACACACTGGACATTGACTGCACAACTTTTCAGTCCTTTTTCTGATTCTCCTTATATTCTCTTGATATTAAAGTATATCAGGCCACCAAGAGGCTTTGTTGTGGGTGACAATATTACTAAAGCCCAGCTCATGAGACACGTTGTCGACCTTGTCCTGGAGAGAGATATTGCTCATCTCAAAGGCAGTGAACCAGCTAGAGCAACTGCATTTGGGAAGTACATTTCAGACTTTCTTTCTATGGGGTGGCAGAGGCTGTGATTAAATGGTAATAGTACAAAGTCGGGAGTTCATGAGGAAGGTCATGCCCGGGATGTTTGTGTGTGAAGTGATGAGAAGTGAAAGACAGGAGGAACAGACTGCCTCTGTGATCTCTCTGCTTCAGAGCCCTCTGGCTTTCTGCCTCACAAATGGAAGAGCCCAGGGATGAATTCCAAAATCTCTGGCATTCCAATCCCTACCAAATTTTTGTATAGTGACGTAGCATGGAGCTGCCATCATTAATTTATTGAGTGTCACCAAAGCAGGGAAGCACGAACAGCAGGAGTGCTGAGCTGCTGAGGAAACAGAGTGGGGTTGTGGGAAATAAGGCATCGGTGCAGTGTGCTGTAAGGTGAAATATCTGCTTTTTCTGGCGAGAGTCCAATCATTATCTTTGGCAGCTATGAAATCACTGGACATAATTTTCTGTTGCACTGAACCTTACATAGATGTTTACCCAGTAGAGAATGGATGTTGAACCTTGCTGTTGGATTTAGAGCCACTTGGCCTTCGCTCTACCCAAGTATAAATAATTAATTACACCTGACGTAAGGCAATGAAGAATTAAGACCACTGGTTCTTTTTTAATACAAGAATAATAACCTGCTCAAGACATGCTATGACTCATGCTCAGTGAAATCACTGGTGCTGGCTACCTAGTAATCTGGAACTAAATTTGATTTTTCACTTGCACTTAAAGAAGTGTGGCAAAATTGTTAGAGATTAAGTGAAATCAAAAGACATAATGAAAACCTTATCATAAACCTTCATCATCTTCTGTTTTGCTTTGTTTTAGGCTTGCTCTTTTCACAAAGAATAAAGTGACAGGCCAGGCTTGGTTTAATAGTTAAATAGTTAAAAATCAGGCTGCATGATTTCCCAGTCAAAAGCATCAATGTCAGCCTTTTACTAGTTTATCTAGCAGGATATACATGTCTTCACACCAACTAATACAGAGGTCATCTTCATAGGTTCTGAGTTATTCCCCAAGCTATCATCATCTTTTTGCTCTACCAATCTTTGAGGCAGGCAGATGTCCACTTCAGCATGTCTTTTTCTCTTATGCATTTGATGGGCTGTATTTTCCATTTTATAAATACAGGTTGCAATTGCTGATAGTGCCACATTTAATAAAACATAATCATCTTCAGTCTTTCATTCTACAAAGCATGGGGAGAGCTTTTGTTAAATGCACTTCAGCCTGAAGTTCAGGGACATCACGGATTTGGTTTTTGAGTGTTTTACTGAAAGGTGCCTTGATCATATCAGGCTTTATCATTCTTTCTGAGCAGAGATCTCTGAGTGAGTGCTAATGGCATTTTTTATCATGTGTCAATCCATTCTGTCGAATGCTCCTAAGAAACTTATCGTGACTAAGCTACTGTTGAAGACTGATTTTAACCCTTAGCATTTAAATTGAGAATGATGTAATATTACTCTTTCATGCATTGCTGCATACTATGTGACAGGTTTATATCTCTTGCCACCTGTTTCTGTTGTATTAGCATCATTTACATTTAAACATCTATCAATCATCAATCTCTCTCTCTTATTTTTAACATTCCTGTTTTAGCAGAACATTTGCGAAAGAACTTACTGCAATAGAGAGCAATTCTACTTGATTGTGTTTCCATCTGATACAACTATGTTATTTACAGTGTAGTTCAGACAGACTGCCATGTGTTGACTGATATTCAAGTTATTTAGATGATCTGTAATTCTGGTGCCTTCATAACTCACTCATATTTTGCAATCTACTGTCTTGGTGATGTCACAGTTTGGCATTTTGATGGCTGTTTTTTTTTTTTTTTTTTTTTTTTTTGGTGAGTTCTTGTAAATTCTAAGAGTGAAAAAAAAAATCACTTTGCATTCTCTCTTGCAGTGATCCTCTAATTCTGCCCTCTATTGACATATTCCTGCTTATTGTCTCCCATTATATCTCTTGATCAGGAAACTGGTGTTCCTCTTGTGCAGTCTCATTGTGATGTCTCCATAATGTAAGTATTTGTACTCCAATTAGTCTCTTCTCCATGCATCCTCATCTGCCACTGTTTACAGGTCATCACTTTGTTCCAAGCCATTCGTATCTGCAGTCTTTCAGTGGGGAGGAGAGGGGCATGACAGTGTATGTTTTTGTCTTCTTTTCTACTCCTGTGGTCATAGCTTTTGTGACTGGTTGATTATTTATGTACTGTGTTCATCACTGATTCTTCAGATCATAACACCTTGAAAATAATAGATAGCTTATACCTGGTGTTTTCTTGAACAGGATACAAGTGAAAAGTATAGCATCTTTGCAGAATTTGGTGATCTTTAACTCCAGAATAGTCGAAGTGCCAGTGTGTTTATTCACTTAGGTCTTTGTTCGTTTGGTGTCAGAGAAGACTGATAGTAAAATTTTGCCACTTTCCTTAGGTAGTGCCATTAGACTGTTTGTGACTGAATATGTCTCAGAGGTTTTGTAAGGGTAGCTTTGAAGCTTGTGGATTCAATATCTGGTTACTGGAAGTTGCTGCTGAAGTTTTGCTTTGGGAGGGATCTCTTTCGTCTAAAGCATACTCAGTTTGACAGTCATCATACAATTACCTCTTTCATATTCTTTTTGCCTTAATTACTTATCTGTAGTAATGGGAGCTATTGGGACTGCAATACCTTGTTCTGAAAGTATTTGCATTAGTGCTTTTTGGTCTAAATAACACTCATAATGAGACAAATATTCATAAGGCTATTAAAGCAATGAGTTCAGCTTCTTAGACATCCTAATTTTATATTTAATGTGTAGGAAATGATAGAGATGAAAAGTCCATGTTCATTTTGTATGCACTTACTGACACTGCAAACCACTCCTGATTGTTGCTGTTATTCACACAGAAATAAGTATGCTGCTTACACAGAAGTACAGAAAATAGGGAGTAAGAAGACTGTTAGAAGAGATGTTCTGAATGCAATTCTGCCCACAGTTAGGTCCTTGGGAGCTCATAAAAATTACTGAATTACCATGGGTTTGGTAATGAAATTTTTGTAAATGAAAGCAAAGCTTGAGCCACTGTCATGCCTTTGAATTTATTCTCATCTTTTGTGAGTAGAGGGGGAAGAGAGCAAACTAAGTACCCAGCATGTGGGGCAGCTACTGGCACCTTGTCCCTTCCTCACAGCAAATCTGCTTTGATCTTCTTCTGGAGTGACTTCACTGTGGACATGCCCAAGGTTTCCCTACAGAAGTCCCAAAAGATTCAATAAGATCTTGTTACCTGTGCCTCTCATTCCGTACAGAAGGCTTTCACCTCTCACCAATATCTTTCACAAAATACAAGGATCTGCTTGCAGCTCCTTTTACATCTGAATTCAGGAAGAGAGAGCACATGCTCCCTATGGTGCCTGCAAGCATATGCCTCTGTGATAAATTGCAATTGTTAGGGGAAATTATGAGGAACTAGAGTAAATCTTATGAAGAGATGCCCTCCTGCAGTCAGGAGAGGGACAAAGAAATGCTATTCCTCCTTTCGGTTATCTGGTAAGAATAAATGGAGGCACTACTTAACAAAATCAAATTAGTGAAATGATGAGGCAGTAATAATGATAGTCTGGCATCACATTGCAGTTTTACTTATCACAGTGCAATATCTCTGATAACTGATCACAGCAATGCAGAGTCATGAAAAAATGTTGTGAGGCAATAAAAAGGCTTTTGACGTAGTTACATGGACTGGATTTATCTCTGAACATAAAACTACACGTGTAACACTCTCAATATATTCAAAACCTATCGACATCAGCTACAGTATGTTTATTGCAGGAATTTGCCAGTAGAACTCAATGGAGCAATGTAAATGAATAATGTCATTGCAAGTTTCTTTCCTGTATAGACTTTAATTTCAGCATGACTTCTCTTTATCTTTGACTGCAACTGTATCTACACAGTATTTTGTCAATATGAAATCCACAGCATCCACAATAGCAACAGCTTAGTGGCTTGCACTCCAGATATGATTGAAGACAATTCATTTCTCATGACCATTAGGGTGAAAAAAATTTACAAGTTAGAGCACTTGTGCCCTTTTCCCTTGAATCTGTCTGTGCACTTTGATGCCATTTCATAAAATGTTTCAGAAAATGTAAAGTTGTTTATATGAGATCAAAAGAGTATTACAGTGAACATCTACAACAGGAATAAAATCCAGGCACTGAACAGCAAAATATAAAAAGTAACCAGAAGGATGAATGCTCTTTTCAGTCTATACAGTCTATTCAATAAATGCTTACTGGTTTGTCCTTAACTTTCTCGACCTGCCTAGAAGTCTGTGCTAAGTCTTCTTACATCAACACACAGTTGTACACATTAAATGTGGGTCAAGAAGCATACCAATACACTGGCTTGTAGCTCCAAGTCCCCTTGCAGTATACCTTCAAATTCTTCATCTAAACCAGATATCTCCATTGCTAGTTTGTTGATTGCTTTGGGAGTCACAGGGTCACAGAATGGTAGGGGTTGGAAGACACCTCTGGGGGTCATCCATCCAACCAGATCAACCCCCTGATAAAGCAGGTTTTCTACAGCAGGTTGCACAGGAAAGTGTCCAAGTGGATCTTGAATATCTGCAGAGAAGGAGTCAAAGTAGAGCATGAAAAATTGCAGCAAAGCTTGACCCTGAATGATGTGTGCATTCAAAACTTTGGGGTTGAAAGAAAGGAGAAAGGGAAATACGGGTTTCAAAGATGAAGAAAACAATGACAGCTTTTACTTGCCCAGAGTCACAGAGCTAGCAACTGCTTAAACCAAGAATAGAAATGTGGGGTTCACGACTCCAGTGTTGAGTTTAAATTATGCTTAAATAACATGAGCTCATGGGAGTTGTTAATCACTTACTTTTCTTTCTCCTGCTTTAGGGTTCTAGAATATTTTGAAAATGAAATAAAAATGATACTCAGCAGGATTACGAATTAAGTGGCAATTGCATGGCAATTAAAGAACTGCAAATAAGATTTTGCATTGCAGCAGTGCTTAATGAACTGTGAAAGACTGGGGAAATACAAACAGATAGGTGAAAGCATATGGTCTTTATTTTGGACCTAGCAGTAAGGAAAGCATATATGAAAGTGAACTTTTTAAGCCTTGCTTGTGACAACTATTGCTGAAGAAGTAATTTTGGTGAGTGATGATCTTGTTTTGTTGTCAGGGTTTGGTTCAATTTTGAAAACTCAATGTGACCACAGCTCAGAAGATCTGCTGAGGCTGCCATGTACATCCCACTTTTGTCTCACACAGGCTGCCTACATTCTGTCCTAACTTTTCTTTATGTTCTTTTTCCTCTTTGAGTCTCCTTTTTGTAAGGATGGTTGATTTTCTGTCTCAGGAAATGGAGACAGTCACTGGCGAGGCTCCTTTTCATTATAATTTATGTGAGTATGAGTTTACACTGGGTGTAATCACTGTTGAATATTCATGTAATCTACTATCTTTAAGGAATTGTTATCCTATTTAATCGTGCCTTGGAGCCTGTGATCCTCTTTCCTGTTGATAATGCTTCTTAGCATATTCCTTGCTATGGAGGGATGGAGCTACTCCATCTAAACTCATGCTGACTTTGGTCATATGGGATACTGCACAGAAATGGGATATGTTTTCATCTCTTTTGAGAGCTGAGGCCAATAAGATGTCTGATGTGTCTGGGAAACTGATATGATCAAACATTTCATGGTGCTGGGGAAGAAAATAAGCAGCATATCATGGGTTTTTATCTCTGTTAGAGGGGCAGACTCATTCAGTTTTCAAGGGAATGTCACCTTCAGCAGCCACTTCCCTCATCACTCAACACACACCCCAAAAGCAGGAGTCCGGCCGTTCTCCAATTCAAGAATTAATCTTTTGTGCAGGGGGAATTAAGCAATGAATGCTGAAAGAACTTGTACCAAATCATATCTCACTCAGCCTGGTTGTGCTAAATACACAAAAGAGCCTCTGTGCCCCTTGTGTCTGATTGCTCTCTAAGTGGTAATGAAGCTAATTGCAGTCTCTGGCTGTATCCTCCGGAAATTTATCCATCCTTGTGTGCAAACACTGGCATTAGGACATGCAAACCAGGGTGGGGGTTTAGATTCTCATCTTACGGACCTGAACATGGTGGCAAAATATCTTATAATTCTATACAACTTTACACATAATGAGGCAAAACGTGTAGTAACATTTCTGGAGTTAAAACAGAAACAAACACGTCCCCCAAAGGACTTTAAGTGTATCTTGGTTGTTCTCCTTGTTCGCCTTGTTCTTCTCAGTATATTCTCTGTCTTCTTTTTCCTTGTCATCATTTTCTTAGAGTGCTTAGAATAATGACTCTTATATGGGCAAATATAAATTGATTGAAGACACTTTCTTTGTATTTCCCTGAGAATACTGTAGTCTTACATACGGAAACACAGTTCAGACTATTCTTAGCTGACCTCTACAATGCAATATCTTGAGAAGGAAAAATTGGGATGTTACCTAGGTTGTGTTCTCATGGTACTGTTGTTTACATGTAGGCACTCTTTGTGCAGCTGCATCATAGCAGCCGTTTTGTTTGTTGTGTGATGTACCACTGGTGGGCAAAGGTGACTTTTGGAAAAAAAAAAAAAAAAAACAGTTATCCTTCAATTTGTCTTTCCAATGGCAGCTGTGCACAAAATTTATTATGGGAGTATTTCTTAAAGCCAATAAAACAAGGCAGTGGAAAGTTCCTTTCTGTGAGTGTCAATCACTTTTAAATCAGTCAGTGTTTTGTGTAGACACTTAATCAATGACCATTTGGAGATGAATTAGTCCAATGTGTTTATTCCACAGGCTTTGTACAACCTCCAGACAGAGGGTATTCCTTTAGGGCTCAGGTGCACTGGGGAGGTGACATGGGGCAGTGTGCCAGCACTGCAGGGAGTCTATCAGGAGGGGGTATGTACATCCAGCTCCAGCCTTGCTTGAGTACATTCAATTTCATTGGTAAACAGAGAAAAAAGGCTTCTTGCTTATGTTTGTTGTTTTGGACTTTGGTTAAAACTGGAGTTTTTACTGTGCCATAAATACACTCTACATAATGAATTTTATTTTATTTTTTTTAGACCTCTGAAAGGAATTACAGCAACTCACATATACTCACTGGTCATCCTTTTTTTTTTCCTGACGATTATTTTTACTTCACAGCTATCTGTTTAAAGGAGTCTGGAATGACTTGATGACTGAGATGTATACTTCATTTTTACAGGAGTGAATAATTTTCTTTCCTCACATTAACAAACTGACCTGTTTTATTCTCCTGAGTGTATTTTGTGTTATTAGTATCCTCATGAATTTGCTAGTTTGCTTTTGTTCTATTAGTAATCAAATTTTGTAAGAATTAACATTTGATTTGGCTCTAAATCTACATGTGTTTTCATGGCATGGAAGTGAGGAGAAGTCCAGTCAGCTGCATGAACTTCTGTTTGTGGAGTGAGACCATACTGAATCTTCAATCCCTTTACTTCTGCTAGGGAGATAATCAGATAAATTATTACAACTCCCCACTTTGCAGTAAGATATGAAAAAAATAGGGAAGCAATGATTTCATCTCTAATAGTTTTATCCTAGTATAAGATGAAACTGGATTCCCCAATGTAAGGTATAAAACTGTAGAAGACCAAGCAGTATTTTCCATTCCTAGCTCTTTGCGCAACTTCTTTTATTCATCCATTAAGCTCTCGACAGGATGTCTGAGTAAGTCTGTCCCAGAGTAATTTAGTAGATACAAATGTATCTCAGTTTCCAAATGTACTAGAAGAGCAGTAGTTTTAAATGTAAGAACATGCTTCTCAGGAGTAAAGAATTGGAAATGAAGTCCATTGGAAGATACTCTGGCTGTCTTTATGTGCTCTGCAATGCTCATCACCTTATTATTCAAGAGTACTAAGAACTGAAACTTGGGTTCTGACCAGATAGGAAAAGTTCCTATCAGTTCCATTACAAAATCGTTTGACTTGATGTAAAATCTATAGAATTGGAGATGCCAAATATTGATCTTTGTTACTGTTCTATTTCCAAGAGGTTCATTTTTTTCACCTATTACAGTTAAACTTTTTTAAGCAGATGTTATATTTGAAGCAAAATTTGAACTGAAATCTAAGTGAGGAGGTTTTTTTTTCCTCTGCAGTAATTGTACAAGGAAATGAATAATTAGGTGAACTGATCACAGATCCAGGAGTTTCTTGAGCCTCTGTTGTCAAACATTTACCTTGGGAAATTATTTAATTTTGCTGCTTACAGTGGAAAGCTTCACTTGCTAATTTCTCAGGAGTATAACATAACCGATGTTTGCAGAGGAATGGGAAGATATATCCTGCTTTGTTTACTTATGCATCCCATGATCACATTTATTATGTCCTCTTGTACATTCAGGGTTTCATAGCCATCCTTGAGGTTCTTTATTTCTTGCCACAATCTTCCTTAAACAGATAATGTTGTGAGGTTTTTTTGCTTTGTTTTGTTCTGTTTTCAGATTTAGGACTCCACATTTCTTCTTCTTTATGTTACGTACTGACTGAATTCTTCCTTCTCAGTAGTTCAGCAGATAACACTTAGGTATTTTTTCTGACCTGGGATTTAGTTTTGCTTGCAACAGGAGAATCCTGTTCACACCCCCGAAGAGATCTGATGTCCCTGGTCTCCACTGCTAGTCATTATCTGTTATTCATTCCTGTTCTGTCCTCCCTTACTCTGCCCTTTTCCCTTGTTTCTATGAAACAGAGAGCAAGTTCTTTCCTGTTTAAATGGCCCAGTAATCCTGCATGCACACAGGTCTTCCTTTATATTATTATATTCCTGAACAAATGCTTCAATCAACATGGTAGTAGTGATATTAGCATAAGACCTGTTTAACTTTCTATGAATAGCTTTGGCATAATCACTGACAGACAATGTGACTAGACTTCTTCAGTACACTTGTGAACTCATGTGAAGTAACATCTAATAAATGTATCTTTGGGGGTTTCTTTTGACTGTGTGTATGTCAGTGCCTAATTTTTTGCAGAATTCAAGTTTATTCCTCTTTTCCTTTGCCTAATAAAGTATCAACAGTTCTTTTATTAGTGGGTTTCCTTCATTTTGCCATACAACATATCTATGAAACTACTCTACATTAGCTGTCATGAAACAAGGCAAATTTGTAGTCATACTTCACCTGACACTCCTCTTTGCCTACTGTTCTCACTTGTGGCTTTTTAAATTTTCATGCTAGAGTTCTCCGTTGTGTTGTCATGGACCCTCAGCCACTCCAGACAATGAGGTTGTGCTCTGCCATTGCTAGGCCGCAGCTACATGCCAACTAGGGAGTGGTGGGTGCCTTCTTACCTGCGTTATCCTTTTCCTTCTTTTCATGTTACTGGGAGACGTATCCAGATCTGGTAGCTTAGAGGGATGTAGGTGATTATGTGGAGGAAGAGGTGACTCAACAGTGATGGTGCCCTTGCCCAGCCTTCCCAACAGCACATCTTTCCTCACTTCTCAAAGCTGCATCTTTGCTGAGTGATTTCTCTCCACATAAAACAATTCTTCCAGCCATGATTCACTCTCAAGCAAGCATAAAGCCCCAACATATCTGAGCCAGTCATAACATAGGAAAGATTTGTTCCAACAGAACAAAGCTCTTGAGATAGGATCTTTTAGGGTTTCTGATGCCTTTCTTATTGGAATCACCAACTGTTCTTTAGAGTAATCTTTTCTCTCAAGCACTGCTTGAAATTTTTCTTCACATCTTTCTTCCTTCAGCACAAACAGAGGTAACTGGCCTACAAACTACTTTTCCTGATCTTGAAGGCCATTTGCAAGGCAGAGTTTAAACAGAGCAGGCACTGTAGGGTAAATTAAGCCTAGATAGCAAATTGTGTAAATTCCTAGACTTTTGCTTGCGAACTAGGGAGAATAATTTGAGTGTAGACTTCTTCCTGATATATTCAGCTATTTTACTGTGCATCAATTTCACAGAGACATTCTGGTATTCTGCCTGGCGGATTTACAGATAAAGTCCTTGGGTCTTCATGATAAGAGAAGCTGTGATACCTAGTGGCTAAGATTGTCCTCAGTGTTATTAAAAATCTTCAGGATAAATTAATCTCACAGTAACATCAGTAACATTTGACCACACTCTTTCATCTTCACTGGACTCTCAGAATAATAAAAGAATGAGAAAATAAACGTGCACATTATTAAATGTGGTTCATTTGTTATAATGTGCTTTTAAAGGAAGTCTATTAATAGATTTTTCTCCCTATGTGACATATGAATACACTCATTCATTATTATCCTAAATGGACAATGAAATCTGTACAGCCACTCATGAAAATCCTGGAAAGATGAATTATTTGAAACAGACATTTGCCTATCTTTTGTCAGCAGTGGCTCAACAGATGCACAGATGGTCTACACATGAGTGATAAATCTGATCCTTCCTAGAAGCACTAGAGTCACTGAGCACCCAGGAAGCTCAGTGCAAGAAACTCCCAAACAGAAAATACAGTAAACTGGATATTTCTGTTTATGCATGGTAGTCTGTGACATATCCAGTGGATTATCAATCCCTTCTATCAGGATTTTTACATGCAAATAGCAATTTGGTTTCCCAGTACACTTTGCCCTAGCTGAGCATTTGCTCTTACCATCTTTTCATTTATAGCAGTATAATTGGTATGCATGTGTATTTGCAGCTACTCTGTGGCCATGGTGAAAGAGAGAAAGGAAAGGAATACTTAGTGCAGATAAGAAGGTTAGAAAAAATTCTCAATAACCTATTTCCTGAAAGTATTCTGTGAATATTCTCTCTTTCATAAATGTTTCAGTATCGGCTGAAATAGGAAAAGGAAAGATATGATCCAGAGTTCATAGGGATATCCAAGGGGCCAAGATGGATGTCCCAGGTGATGGCCATGCATGCACTGGAACAAGACTGGATGCAGGGGGAAAATGTGTTTCTTCAAGTATCTTTTAATATAGCTCTTCAAATGGTGACTCATTTTTGTTTCCTTACACACACACAAAAATTGTCCTTTTAAAGTTGCTTCTTCTTCCCTGATACCAATTTTTAAGCACAAGGGGTCTATCAGGAAGAGGTTTTTATATTCAGTCTATTTTCACCAGCTCTGGTCTCTGAGTCAGGGTAGCTGCTAAAAAGCAAAATTTCAGTGGCTTTAATACTACGAAACCTCTTAGATTTTTCCCTAGATGAAGGAAGAATGAAGAAAACCCTGCATTACTGTTTCAAATCTGCCAATAATACAAGGTTTTCCTTAAAAATGACTGTGTAATTTATTGCGTCACTTACTCACTACCATATCACCTGTTCTGGTGGCAGAACTACATGAAAACTGCACTGTTAAAAGCCTCCACTGAGCACCTCTGGAAACATAGTTCTTACTGTTACCCTTAACACTTACTTTGCTTCACATGAACAGCTCAGCAATGATGGCTTCTCATGCTGCCGATGTAGAACTCATTTGTCCACGTGGATCCTGGTGGGCTTGGGATTGCGTGGTGCTATAGCTGGGTAACATAGCACCTCAGTCTGTGCTGGAGGTTTGGAAGTCATCACTGTCAAAGAAATAACCTTCTGTGAGGAAACTGGTTCTGGAACACTGCAGGGTTTCTGGTCCAGCCCCTGCATCTGCTGCTGGATTACCCTGGGTAGGAAGGAGAGAAACAGAAAACAGATTAGCTTATTTTAGAAGAATCAATCCTTTTATGGATTGCCTATAAGAGATGCTCCCTGAGTAAGTTTTGTGCCAAGAGCAGGAAAAAATCTCAGGCAGCTGGCACACAGCCCCAGTTGCTTCTTCCAAACTGCGATGGGAATTAGGCAGAAAGTCTGTCCTGAGCTATTAACTCCCCCACCACCAACAGTCTGCAACACCAATACCACCTGCATGGCCCTGAGTATTTCAATGAAGTGTGTCAGAGCTGCAGGGATTGGTAAGAGATACCTAAAAGAGGGAGTTTGTATCCTTCTTTCTCCTCTCTATGGCTGTTGCTGGACCCAACATCTGATGAGGATTTCTAGAGGATGCACCAGTGCTTAGCCGGACACAGCATTTTACATTGCATCTTGTCTGTGAGTGAAAAATTTAGATAGCTGCTGAATATACTCACTGCTGGTTAAACCTCACCAAGCATTAACCTTATTCATATTTAATATTTATATGCAAATTATAGTCAGCCAATTAGTTTTCTCTGCATCTTCAGCACCGTTTCCCAAGAGAATGATTCTTAAGTACCTTAATTTGTCTTCCTGACGAAGGTGAAAGTGTTAAAAGGAGCCTTAATTTGTTTTTTATTTGTCCTTTAAGGTTTTATTTTTAGGAATCACTTGAAAGATGATCAAATTAAATGTGCTTACTTTCCTCGTGTTTGCTGCAAAAGGCAACTAAAGTGTCGATACTGAAGCAAAGAGAAAGGTTGGTAGTGTAGGTAGGTGGTCTCACTCTATTGGAATACTTACAACACCCCCACAAGACAGTTTGCTCATTCTGTACTTTTGAATTAGCTACAGTCTGTATTAATACACTGGATTAATGTATGCAATCATCTGCTACCCATATTGATACAAAAGTCAGCTACTTACCAGTGACTAATGCCATTTTTTGCTTATACTCAAAAGTCAGGCTTTTGATTTCTAAGATTATGATGGTCATTTTCTCCCTCATTAGCTTCTGCAGAGAAAAGGCATGAGAGCATCGGACAAAGCGTGTAGCAAAATGAACCTGTAATCAGAGCATTATAGCTAGAACTATTGATTCGATCCTGAAATCAGATAGGTGATTCATAAAAGCAACAACCCAGAGACAGCGTCTGTTTTAAAATATTTCTTCCCTCTAGTACAAAGAGGTATTTGATACAAACCATGTGCAGATGTCTGAGTTTGCTGCTCGTTTCTCCAGTATCTGACACAGTGGGAAAATGAGTAACATTTTGTTTTCCAGTACTTGATTGCTATTAACACCACAAAGCAGGTCATGCTCTCCATGTAGTGTAATGTGGTTAATTCACTGCTGAGTGCTGCTGAAAGCAGGAAAAACTACTCTGTTCCAGCCAAATGCATTGAGCTTGCAGCATATATATTCATTACCAAATTCAAACAGTACTTTTATGACTTTACGTTAAAACATTGCACTGGCACCTTTTGAATCAGCCTCACTGTCATTAAGGTACCTCTGCTCTTGGATTTGTTTTGTTGCCACCTGATCTTCACTTGGCCTGTTAAGCATCTATCGACATTTCAAAGCTACAATACCTTTGCCACTTCTTTTTAAGGACAGTAAATGCATTGGTTAAGCAGGTGGCACTTCTATCTCTTGGTTTTTCAGCAAGTGTTTCAAATACACAATGCAAGCTCTCCAGGTATAGTGCAGTGTTCTCTACACACTGTCTCGATGCACTAAAAGGTACAAAAGGCAAAACATCTCCTCATAAATCATAGAATCATAGAATCATTAAGATTGGAGAAGGCCACCAAGATTAGCTAGTCCTACCATCAGCCCATCCCCACCATGCCCACTAACCATGTCTGTCAGTGCCACATTTCCTCATTTCTTGAACTCCTCCAGGGATGGCAACTCCACTACTTAACTGGGCAGGGGTGGTGGAGATAAGTGATGGACAGATGACCTCTCCTGAATAAAGGCAGGGTGACATCTACATACTGATAGTCTCTATGGTTCAGGGGGGAAAGAACCATCACTGATGTCCCGTGTTTAATAGGAGTAAGTAAACTAATGTCAAGACAGGATGAAATAATTCATTTTTAGATGCTAAGCCATTTCATAGCATTTTTTGATATTTCAAGTCATTCTAAGGCTGGTAGTTTATATTCTATTGCCACCTATAATTTCTCCCTTGTCTTTAAGGCATGCTGTTACTTTTTAGTGTTACACTTGGACTTGCTCGAAATGTTGTCAGTCCCAGTTGCATTCAGCCTGACATCTCAAATGCAATGAGGTTAGTGGTTTCATTGTAGCCTCAAGTGCATAGTAGTATGCTGAATAAACTCGCACATATAATTCTGCTAAATTTGGACTGTAAGGGGGCCCTAGCACTGAGTTACTATGGAAACAGAATTCTTCTTTTCTTTAGAAAGAAATTCCCTCCAGGTTCAGTAGTGTGAAAAATTTCCAAATATTAGAGATTTGTGATGTTTCCCTCCATTATCCTTTTGTGTCCACATCTTCTTAATAAGAATTTAAAGGTGACTTTTGACTCGTCCACTTAATATTCAATTTAATCACTGAGTTTTCATGGTATTTTATCAAGAGGAAAAAGCAGTGCTCTTCCCCAAAGCTGTTTGGATAGTTGTATGCATTAGTGCTGATGATTTATAGACTGTACACTGTCACAGTGCTGAGCACAACACAGACAGTATTTGCTACTCAGTAGATAGAGACATTGCTCTATCTAGCAGGCTATCTCATAAAGGCTGAAATCCTGGCTCTGCTGATGACACTTGCCATTTCACCCACCTCAGACTGAAGCATTTTATGACACAATACAGATTAAAGATGGGAAACCTGAGTGCTTGGATAGGATGACAGTAAATACAGGTAATCATCTTATGCATATTGGACAAAGACCTGAACCAGATAGTACTTTCTTCAGAGATTATATTTACAAGAAATACTTTTTGAGAAGCAAGTTAAAGGGCATGGTGGGAAAACTGCACAGCAAGAGAACTAAGTTAAGCATGAGTGGAAAGTTTCCATGGTACAGAGGTGGAGGAAGCAAACAGACTGTGTGTAGAAGAAACTGAAAGAATATAGAGCATGAGGAAGTAGTTGAGAGGACTTGAGAAGGAAGGGGAATTAGCAAATTATTAAAGGAGAAGCTGTGAAACTTGATATAATATAGGGAATAGCAGCACAAGGAAGTGTTTGCAAATCACATCTTACCAATGGTTATATTGAGCAATTGGGATACACTCTGTGCCTGCTAATAAAAATCTTATTTAGGTGATAGGAAAAAAAATGAAATTTTCTTTTTTCAGAAAGGCCAATTTAGTCAGGTTGAACAGTCCAGTCCTTTGTAAAACATTACTTTGTTATATGTAACTTGAACTCTATGTTCAGTTGTAAATTTGTTAATATTTTTTCATGATCTGTCAAGCTTATCTCCCTTGTAAAGTTCACAGTTTTCTGTAAGCAGTGAAAAAATGCTATCTTCACATAATCCAACTAGTCTTCAACAAAAATTCATTATTGTTGTCTTGAAAAGCCAGGTTTGTAAGGTCATGAAAAGGAAAATGAAATAATTATAGACTTGTATACCATGAACAACTTCTCTTCATTCAGGTGAATAAAAAGAATACTTAGCATCTTTTTACAATTATTCTGTAAGTCATAGGTGGCACAGAGCAACAGTGTAGCCTTGGAAGACGATGAGCTTTTCCATTTTTTAATGTACAAAGCATGGAAAATCCTCAATTTCCATATACTATGGGACTGTAGGGCCTATGACCAGCTTCTGCATGCAGCTGAGGATATTTGCAATGGCCAAAGCTGTCTGGAGGAGAATTGTCCTTGCAGATTTCCTGAGCAACAGAAAGCTGGTAGTAGTCCTACCTCCATCCTGAGAAATTCCTTGGTGAGTAGGGACCTGGTTGCAGTAGGTCTGCGTGAGACAAGTACTGTATTTAGAGATACAGTACTATCTCCTGCCTCCTTATTTCTTATCCAAGGCTGAATTTGTGCCACTTCTGCCGTGGCAAAGCATCAGACAAACTGGAGAATGGAAACTGGAACTTCACACAGAGTGTTTCAGTTATTTAACCAAACACTGCGCCCAGTTGAGGCTTCACTCCTTCCCTTTCTGAGAACTCATTTTTGAGCTGCCTGAGGGTTGTTTTTGGTAATTCAAGTTTGATTATTGTACCTTTTCCAGGCAAAGAAATTTTTGGTGAAAGTTGTCTCTCCCACCCTGCCTCAGAACTTGTTACACAGTCATATCCATCAAGTAGAGACATTTGGAGAAATTCTCAAATGTTCAATAGGCATGTAGGTGTTGATTTCTCATTTACAGATCATAGTGAGAGACACCTTGTTGTTGTTTGTGCTTTTGGTTAAATAACAGCAACAAGGTCTAGAACTTCACAGTCTTTCTGATCCAACTTTGAAAATAGCTTCAAACACTATTTGGAAAAAATAAATCTACCCAGTGACATGTAGACAATTACTGTTCCCTGGCAGTAACTCTATCACTCCTCTTCTCTTACTGATCAAAGCCAGAGAACTCTGAATTAGAAGGATTGTACAGTAACCCTGGGAAAAAAAAAAAAAAGAAAAAAAAAGAAAAAAAAAAAGATAGATTTAAGAAATCTAATTATTGTAAAAAATGAACGTGATACAAGTTAAATGATACAGTACAGATTACAGATACCTTCTTGTCTATGGTAGCTCTCTGTTATTTTGGAAAAAGAGCAGAAATCCATTACAGGTTTCCATGTTGCCAGTTTAAAAAAACAACTGCAAGGGAGTACACACTTCAATAAATTGATTGTACCTCTTTTGGCACTCTCAGCACCTTGACTGAATATTCCAGATTGAGATTTTAGTAACTGAAAAAGCACTGCGACCATAGATAGACTGTTATTTACTTGCTTCTTTGTTGTTGTTGTTGTTGTTGTTTTTCATTTTTGTTAAGCAATGACACTGCAATAGTTCTTTGAAATATCATATATGCTAAATCAACTTTTGGAACTGATGTCAAGGATATTAACTTCCGAAGAATCCCTAATTTAATTTTGATTTGAAAGAACACTGATGTCACCAGGAGATACCAAATAGAAGCTTTATAGCGTGGTTCTTTTGGGCTGCAAGAAGCTTATTAAAACTCTTAGAAGTTGCACACTTACACATTTCCATGATTAGTTATTACAAAACTTCCCCTGATACATTAGTAGTAATCCAACTATTTTGTTTCCTATGACCTTTTCAATACATATTTGACACTCTCCTCTCTACGGAAAAATCAAGAACTAGTCCTGCAGAATTTTCTGGGGCAGAAAATCTTACCAAACTGTATAGATACACCAGCTTCAAGAGCAGTCCATGAATAAGGAATCCTGACAGCAAGAATCGACTCAAAAGTAGTCTAAAATCTTCATTCAGAATCCATTTCTACATTTTCAACTGAATATTCTCTACCAGGTGCCAGCATGGCACTGTAACTTCAGCAATATACATTTCTGTATAAGGTCAGGTGTTGAGCTGGGTGTATGAAAGTGATTGTCACTGCAAAAAGAACGTGAGTCACGGAGTGTAGAGATCAAAGAATCATAGAATCATTAGGGTTGGAAAAGACCTAAGATCTAGGACTAGACTAAGATCATCTAGTCCAAACCCACCCCATCCCCATGCCAACTAACCACCTCCCTCAGTGCCACATCCCCACAGCTATTCAACACTTCCAAGGATGTTTACTTCATCACCTCCATGGGCAGACCATGCCAAAGCATCACCACTCTTTCTGAGAAGAAGTTTTCCAGATACCCAACCCAACTGAAGATGATGACCACTAGAACAACTAGTCAAGCTCCCTGAAGGTCTGTAAGAACATTTGTGAATTTTTGCTGCCAGATCATGAGTAACTTGATCTTAGTCTGAGAAGGTCTGTGGCAAACAAGAAAAAACCCAAAGCCTAAGAATTATTTGGATTATTTCCTTAATCCTGTTCTATTCCTTCAACACATAATCATTCTTTTTGTTTCCATTGAGTATGATTTACACACATTTCTCTTTATTTGGCAGCGGATCTTGGTACTTTGTAAAGACACAGATTTGGACTGAACGTACTGAGTGTAACATGCTTCAAAAACCCCAGCATAGTGAAGTGACTGGTAATGTGTCACAGTATGCACCTCATTCCCCCCTGCATTGTGCCAGCTGTGAAAGTATGTTGGGAAGCACTGGAAGAGGTTGGACTTCCCCGGAAAGTGTCCATGTGGAAGTGTCAGAGTACACGGAAAGGTTCAAACTCTTGCCATAAACTCTCATCTCTCTGATTCCTTATTCTTTTTTTTAATTTAATTCAGTTCCACACTGAATATCTGTGGGCTTCTCAAAGGTAAACACAGCTGGAGACTATTCCTGTATTTCTCAGCTCTCATTTTTCCCTTGTTCTTCTTTTGTGATGCTCAAACCAAATTGTCATTCAGTGTTTGCTGCTCATATTACCATAGCACCCAGGGAGTCTGACACATGAATCAGAGGAGCACAGTACAAGCACAGATCAGAAAGCTAACTCAGCTCCAAAGACTTTACCAATTTAGGTGAAAAACCTGCGATACCAAAGGGAGAAAAATGGTTAGATGGGGAAAGAAAGGAAACAAGGAACTGAAGCTGGCTAAGTGGTGAGTCAAGCATATCAGAAGCCAGTCCTGGAATTTTGTTCTGTTTTATAGAGTGAAGAAGGCAGTTTCTTTTAGGGAAGAGCAAAAAGAGAAAAATTAGTTTGCAGGTGCCGAGGAAATTTTTTCCCAACATTATATGCAGCATGAGAAAAGGCACAAAAGGGTTATCTGAATATTTAGCATTTGCTACTGAGAAAGAGAATCTCCCTCTCATCACTGAATTGGAGATAATTACCAAGGACAGCTTAGAAGAAGTGTTGGCAGTGAAGAAATGCCTCTATTAGACACAGCAGGGAAGTGAAAACCCACGCTGGGATACTAAGAGAAGGGTGATATGGTCAAAGTGATGAGCTGGAAAAATGATCTTATGACAGCATCTACAATGGATCTGAATAGGCCGAGTTAGGATCCATCGTGACCAAAGGGAAAATAGTTTTTAAAGAGATTCTGAGCTTGGAAAAATGATTATCAGCATAGCCTTCATCTTTTAGACCTCAGATTAAGAAGATAGGATAGCGATGGAAAAGAGATTTAAGAGAAATAACAATTTTTCCCAGAATAATCAGTAGCATATTCAAGAGCAGGATTCAGAGCTGCCGAATTCCAACACAGAACTCTGCTCACTGGATCACCCATTCCTCTGGAAACAGCTTATTTTTGTAGCTCTGTGAACTTAGTGTGAACTTTGCATGTTTTTACAATACCATAATTTGCAAAGCTCCAGACTGAGAGCAGATGAGTCACATTATTTAGGCAAAGAAGGATGTGCTACAGAGCCACTTCTGCAGCACAGAAAATCTCCTTTCCCTGAGGATGAAATCCTCTCCTCCCACAAAGCAGCTAGCACGTTTCAGTACCCCACATCAGCTGGCAAATACATTGCTTATTTTGGCACTTAATTTCAGCATGACTGCTTAAAGATAATACAAAGCGTTGAGGCTGTCAATATTTTTGAGTGACAAAGACAGAACTGAAGCTGTTACTCTCTTTTTCCTTTTCAAGTGACAAACATAATTTGTGTTATATGTTGAGTATGACTTACTGTGCTGCAACAAGAGACCTTTCCAGTTTGCTTTAGCCATATGTCTGTGCAGACACAGGCTCCATCTCTAGATGTGTTTGTGAAGAACCAGGCAACAGGAGGCTCTAATCCTCTTACAAGACTCTTCTACACTCATTATTTTCAGTGATATTTTGAAAAGTGATAGGAGAAGATGACATATTTAGCAAACCCTATGAACTGCAATACAGCATGGTGATTGAAGTTAGTGCATTCCTTTTGTCTGCTCCTGTTACTCTCTACAACATTATCCTCTTAAAGAGAATCAGGAATTTTCCAAGGAATTCAAGTATAGAAAGTAAGTTTGTCATTATGTGCTAAGGCAGGAGTTGGACTCAGAGAAGAGCTGGTGGTTCTGCTTGTGGGCAATTACACATTCCTCTTTGGGTCTGGTCAGCTTTTACCATCACCGACTCTAGTTCTAGATCACTCCTCTTCTAGTTCACAGTTCTACTGACAGGCAACTATCAACCCATCCCCACCATGCTCACTAGTCACATCCCTCAGTGCCAAATCTCCACATTTCTTCAACACCTGCAGGGACAGTGACTCAACCACCTCCCTGGGCAGTCTGTTCCAATGAGTTACCACTGCTTCTCAGAAGAATTTTTTCTAATATGCAACCTGAATCCCCCCTGGTGCAACTTAAGAACAATACTTCTTATACTATCACTGTTACCTGGGAGAAGAGGCCATCCCCTACCTCGCCACAGCCTCCTTTCAGAGTGAGAAAGTCTCCCCTGAGCCTTCTCTTCTCCAGACTGAAAAATCCCAGTTCCCTCAGCTGCTTCTCATTAGACCTGTGCTCCCAACCCCTCACAACTTCATTGCCCTTCTCTGGACATGCTCCAGAGCCTCAATGTCTTTCTTGTAGTGAGGGGCTCTAAACTAAGGGCTAAGCATAAATACCAGTTTGTACCACTTGGCCTCAGGATCACTGTCTGTCTTTCTTTATTTTATCAATATAGACATAAAAACAACTCCCATATTGTTATTTAGATAACTATGCCAAATTCCATTGTGCTGTCAGTTGGGTTTCTTGCTCCCAGTCCTCCAGGCGTTAGATTCATTCTAATTTTACAGTTAGAAATCTAATTTCCAGTCTGAATGACTCACGGTGAAATTTTACCTTGTGTCTTTTCTCAACTTCTTCTTTCTCTGCAACTACTCAGTTTTAAACTCAATTGTTTGAAAAGATATGAAAACCACAGTACTCCATCATTTCGATGAGGCCTTGCTAATGGTATTGGTATTGCTCAGTTTTCTAGAATTGCCTTGTTCTGTATTTTGTAGGACTGTGTTTACCTTCTCACAAGACATCATGTCAGAGGCTCACACTCAGTCTGTAATAGAATGATATTCCATTTCCCCTCCTCTCTCATTTTAATCCATCATCCTGTGATTTACAGAGGCCATTCTTTTTATTAGTCCCTGAAGTCTTGTTTTCCTCTCAAAGAATCTTTTTTCTTCTTCTTTTTTTTTTAACCCTCAGACAATATTTGGCTCACTTCTGATCTCTTCATAGTAAGAATTAAAGTGGAAGCTTGATTCATATTTTAAAGCATATATGATGTTAGTGTTGGAAGCAGTATATAGATCAAGTGGCACTGCTGAAACAGCAATCTGATCTGTGGAGGGAGAGAAAAGCCCTATGACTGATCTGTTAAAAAAAGAAAAAGAAAAAAAAGGTAAGGAGAAAAAAGAGTTGAAAGAATAAGCATAGAAAACAAAAACAAAAACAAATAAACAAAACAAACAAACAAAAAACCCCAGCAATAACCAGTTAATTTCCTTGCTGGTTTATACTTTCCTGAGCTATTATTAATAGAGGAATGTGTTGCCAAAACACTGGAATAAACTAATTTAAATAAATTTTACATATCTGCTATGAATTGACAAGAACACTTCGCATTTTCAGGAGTCGTGCATGCACTGACTACTGGCATAGTCCTCTGATGGCTGAAGTCAATCCTCAGAACATGCTACAGCTTCTCTGGGCAGCCTGGTCCAGGACCTCACCACTCTGAGTGATTTCCTCTTAACATCTAATCTGAGTTTCTCCTCTTCTAGTTTAAAACTGTTCCCCTTGCCTTATCACTATCTACCCATGTAAAAAGTTGATTTCTCTCCTGCTTATAAGCTCCTTTTGAGAACTGGAAGGCCACAATGAAGTCTCCTCAGAGCCTTCTCCTCCCTGTGCTGGACAAGCCCAGTTCTCTCTGCCTTTATTTGTAGGAGAGGTGCTTCAGCCCTCTGTGCATCTTTGTGGCCCTCCTCCAGGCCATCTCCAACAGCTTCACATTCTTCTTGTGGTGGGTCCCAGGCCTGGACACAGTATTCCAAATGGGAATTAGTATCACTGTATTCACACAATGTAGTGGTAAGTTTGAAATAGTTGTTACATACATAGGTTTGATCCTTGTAGCAGTTTAAATTTACTCTCACTGCTGCAAAGCCAATAAATGTCTGCTAGATTTTGCATCACTTTCTTCATCACTGAGCATTTGATAGCTAACATATCAAGTCATAGACCATTTATTGACAAGTTATAGCGAGTTACTAGGTTTAAGCTCGAGGAATTCAACACAAATTTATATTTCCTGGTTTAGTCTTAAAAACTGTCAGTGGAAAACAATGTGTTTTCTTTTGTCTTTTTTTTTTCTTTTTTTTTTTTTCCTGTGGCTTTAAAATGTGAAAATTAAGGATGAAAATTACTGAGAGATGAGATGAGAAAGTTAGTGTCATCCAAAGTCAGACTCTGTTTCAGAATACGGCTATGATTTAAACTGCAGACTACAGCTACTGGAATTAATGCAGTACAAGACACCACTAAATGCTAACTTACTGTTGGAACTAAAATGTAAAAGTTATTTGTTGGAGACTTGTTGTTAATAATTTTAGCACTTCAAGTCAAAAGCTGATAGGTGGAAGAGAAGTCAGAGGATAAATGCCAGATTGCCTGTAAACTAGTATTTATTACAGTTCACTGACTACTTCAAATTATTTTGGGTTCTCAGCACACTTCTCATATCCAGTTGTTTCTTAAATTAGAGAAAGCATTTAGCCAAGGATATTCAGTGAATTCTTTGCATGATAAGATCAGGACACGTCAGTATTTGAATTTTGAACACGCTAGTGTATGTTATAATTTGGTTTCATAAGATGGATCTTATCTATTAAAATAAACACATTAATAAAATGTGGCAAGAAGGATATGAATATATGAATATAAAGCCATGATAGACATTTTTCTATTGCAAGCTGTTTGTTTCTGGAGATCAAGTCTTCAAGGAGATTAAACAATGCTGAAAAGATGATTAAGCTGAAAAACTAATAGGCACAGGCTTAAGGAGATGCTGAAACGATAGTGGAATATTAGCATTGCTGCAAGCAAGCACATGAATCCTGATTGTCCCTGGTCCTTGTATAGGTATGCAGTGTACAGCAACATCATGGGGATCGTCCTCTGCTGTTGGAGACTGTCTTGCTGTGACTCCACACTACTGATAGCATAGGTCTGAGATGTGAACCCTCAATCTTGTCCCTGGGAAATATCAGCTAAGGGGAATGGAGACCATGCAAAAAGGTCCTGTTCCTACTGTGTGCACAAACCAAATCTCTGTACAAAAGGAGTCCTGTTCACGAGGTGTGGCACCAACAATATTTTGCTCTTTGTATGCCTTTCTGCTTTGGAAGTACAATATTTTTATTCATTATGTGTGAAGATGTACAACAGTGTGACCTCATGCCTATCAGTCAGTGCACCAGGAGCACTTGGCAAGTCTTATTCCCAAGAATGTCCAAGGATTTCTTTCCTGATTCAACCAGTGCCAGAATGAGAGCTAGCATTTGTTACAGTTTATTTCAGAAATTCATTGTCAAATGAAGAAATTAGACTGAAAATTTTCATTGTTAGATACAAAGCTGTACCCTTTGATTTAATCACCACTGTTTATTAAAAGCTGGAAAAGCTAAGAGAGAAGAACACACAAAAAAAAACCCACCACTATGAAACTCTGCCAAAGCAAACATTTTCTGTGACGTGCTTTGTCCACTGGGAATTCTTTGTGTATTATCCATTCCGCTGTATGTAGTTTGCAATCCTTCTGATCGCAAATAATCAGAATCATACATTTACCCCCAGAATCAAAACATGAGTGTTTTGAACCATTTGACTTTTAGATTACTATATTTGCATGCTAGTTAAGAGTTGGTAGAATGCTTTCATGTCACATTTTCAGGATTTTCCCTTTAATCAGAAGCTTTAGAAAAGTTGTCCTTTGTTGGGTGAAAGCTGAAATGTCTCCAAAAATCAGGCGTTACCAGGAGCCAGAGTTTTAACAAGCGCTTGTTTGTTACTGAAGCCATGTAATATTACAGGTGTCAGAAACTGTGATACAGCATTAGCCTCTTAAAGAGCTTGAGGGCATTAGTGCAAAACTGAGAGTCAGTCCTGGGTCTATGTTAGCAAGTAATTCAAAGCACTACAAACAGATTGAGATCAAAGCGGCTGGTTTAGAAATCCCTAAACACATGCAGTAATTGTCTCAGGGATTGTATCTTGGACTAGCCTTTTGACTGAGCATCTCCATATGGCTTAAGGCCATTCAATGGCCAGTCATTCATTTGAATTCTTACATCCGTCTACACCAAGAGGCACTTTTGTGCTCTGTGGGTTATAGAACACTGACATAGGTTGCTCAGAGAGGCTGTGGGATCTCCTCCTTGAAGATCTCCAAAGCCACCTGGTACATAATGCAGGGCACACTGCTCTTGGTGTCCCTGCTGGAGCACAGGTTTTACCAGATGGACACAGAGGTCCTATCCAAACCCTATCCAACCCCAGCATTCTGTGATCCTGTGATTGCAGCATGTGGTGTTGTTTCCTCCCAGAGTGATCTAATTCACAGGCATGAAAACTGCACTGCAAACCAGATCAATGTAAGGTGAGAGAGGTCAGAAGATTTGCTTCACAAGCAAACTACTTTGCCAAAGAAAAATTATTGCTAATGTAGAGGTAGCCAGCATGATCATGCTTTTCCTTCCAGCTGCTAGACGAAGACAGGATGTAGTCATCATTGGTGCAGAAGAGGGATCACAGTGTGCAGACTGAGATCACATGGCTTGATAACGAAAGGACTGAATGAGAAGGAGGGAAGGGAACTCAGTAGTGACACATGCTAAAGAGATCTAGAAGGTATGGGGACAATTATTTTTCCTTTTGAAGGAAAAACATTTAAATCTGTTTTCTCAATACGTCAGTCAAAAAACCTTTTCTGCGTGAGCACAGTAACTCAGGGGACAGTTGTCTTTCCCTGGAAGTTGCTCACTGAGAGCATGTGACAGATATAGGACTTTTCTGTAATAATTTATGAGTGCCATATGTTGGCCTGATTATTCTCATTATCATTTTCACAGTAACAGTATATCGGGCTACTCAACAAAATGCTGGTCAGATACAAATGGGAGAAGAATGGGTTGAAATGGTTCTCACTGACCCCTCCAGAACAAGTAATATTGCCTGGGGTTTGTTTGTCCCTAGGGAATCTTCAAATTAAGATGTTCATAACTAAGATTTTCAAACTAAGATATGCCTGCTGGCACAGGCTGCCAAGAAAGGTTGTGAGTGCCTCATGCCTGGAGGTGCTCAAGGCCAGGTTAGATGGGGTCCTAGGCAGCCTGGTATGGCAGAAGGGTTGGAACTGGATAATCTTTAAGGTCCCCTCCAATCTAAGCCGTTCTATGATTCTGTTGTTCTACGACTGATCTGTTACTGATGTGCTATAACCACTAAGCAGTGAATTATGTTTGGGATCACTATCAGTAGTATATAGATAAAACATAGCCATGAAATGAAATGACTAATGAAATGACAACTAATTAAATGTTAATATGAACCTAGGAATTCCATAGTTCTGTAACTATTCCTAAGAAGTCCTGAACAAACACTTAGACGGAGGATACAATGCCAGTGGGACAAATTGTGGCAGCATCAAGCCTGGTTTAAATGCTGCCCTGTCCCCCTGCAAAACATCTATCCATTGTTATGAGGTTTAATGTTTCTTTAAAATGACTTAAAGATAACTCCCTAGTTTGTTTCAAAGGACTTTATAATTCCCTGGTTACTCTTTTAATGAGCTGGAAGTTGTCTTCCTTATTCAGGCAATCACCCGCTGTGGATTTGGGTACTTCTTTAATACAGATGATGAGCACCCACACACATCGTAGTGGGTGACACATGGTGATCTCAGGGAAAGGCAGGAAACTCAGTAAGAGAGATGTTTATGTCAAATCACTGAACAATCTTTTTTTTTTTTCCCTCTCCTCTTTTAAAGCTTATTCATCCAGCTAAAAATGTATTTGTGCATACATAAAAACTATTATTATAAATTGAGTATTTTGTTGTCATTACATACTATTAAATATTTACATATATGTCTGTATATTTATGTACACAAAGAAGTCTGGCAACTATTCATTTTCTTGGCTTCATACTCTGGAGTGGAAAAGATAGTGAGCAAAGAACAGTTGGGTCAGGAACATGAAATGAGCTGATACACAGCTGATACATCGAGCTGAAGTTTAAAAGATCAGAAATGGACATACTGAGAGATAGCAGGAAAGAAAAATAAAGACAGTTAATCCTATACCCATACCGTAACAACTGTATCTAATGTAAAGCTGGATGTGAAATTCTTTTGGCTTGTGATTAAGGGAAGATGATAATCTATTATGTCTGTAAAAGGGAGAGAAAGAGCAAAGGCATATCTTGGGAAGAAAATAGTAAATAAGGAAATAAGTAAATAAATAAATAGAGTCACTCCATAGAGCCAACAACACAGCCACTCCTCTCTTGAGCTTCAGTCTTGAATCATGCCTGAGGATCCATAGGTTTTTAGAGAGCTTGATCTGGGAAGGTTAGTGCCATGGGGAACTGTAGGCATGGAGCACAGAATGGCGCAAAATACAAAATTTATAGTAGGAGATGCTATAATTTCCCAGGAGAAAATTCTGCTGTGTGACAGTGTGAGTGCTCATTACAGCAGTACTTTGTTACAAAGTTTGGCTGATTACTGCAATAAATCTGAAGATCTCTTGAATGGCCAATGTGACTCCTTCATTTCTGGCTTGTGGCTAAGAGGAAGTTTTGAAGTTTCTAGAACAAACAGGAAGGAAATTCTTTTTAGTTTAGGACTATGACTCAGCAGTGGCTCAGCAAAACCAAAAATGAATTGATTTTGCTAGTCATCACTGTTGCTGGACATGGGATTTCACTGAAAATTTTACTTTCTCTCCTGGTCTTTTCCTCTTTCTCATATATTTTTGAAACCTTAGAGAAAGCAATGTCTCGTACCAATGTAGTACCCCCCAATGCAGGGCGGGTAGCATCCAAATATCAAGATCTACAAAACTTTGATTGCAAAATGTTCTTTACTTTGATTGTATAAGACTCTCCCTTCCTCCTCTAAATTTTACTTTATGCAGCCTGTAAGACTTGAATGGAAAAATATATATACATGGAGATTCTTCTTTAAGAGTGGTATGAAAATATAAATACCATCCTGCTGAAAATGTTGCTGTATTTTGTTTTGTGATTCGCTATTTTGCAGCAGAGGCCAAGGTGCAGAAAGTGTGAAGTCTTGCCCCATTTGATGACCTATCTCTCGCATCCCAGTTGCAGTGTCAGTGTCAGTGTCAGCTGGTCTCTGTCTTTTAGATGGAGAAAATAAGAAAAAAAATTCTTTTAGGCACCATTAGGCATGAGCTGTCTCCAGCAAAATCTTTTTGGTTTTTCTTTTGTGCTGTTCATTGCTGAGGACACACAATAAATAAGTTAATTAAAAGGGCCATATTTTAATTTGAAAAAAATCAAAGAGAAATTATTTCTGTAAAATGAAATTTATTTTTCATGTTACACATCACTAAGTCTAGAGACACTAAATGGTAAATAAAATGGGAATTCCAGTTATACCATTACAATATAACTGAATTTAGAATTTTACTGAAACTCTGCTCCACTTTTATGCCATTGCAATAGAACAGTAGGATATTAAGCTGATAATAACTCAGAGGCAAATTTTTCATTACCCGAGTTTAATTCCTAGTTATTTTAAAATGTCTGTTGTGATTATGTGGGCGATCCCTTACTATTGCCAGGATGCTGTAAAAGTCATCGTTGCAGCATGTTTATATCTCAAATCTTTTCTAATTTAAAGCTAACTCTAGGTGCTTAGTATTTGGCAAATGTGAATAGAGTCATAGAATCATTGAGGTCGGAAAAGACTACTAAGAGCATCTAGTCCAACCACTGAGCTTGTTAATCTCACTGGTTGAATGTTCAGCTTATCTGAAGTTAATTAAACATCCAGACTCTCCTTTACTTATTAATTTGAGAACTATTCCATTGCATCATTCTGCAATAACTGGATAAAGCTTTTTGTTGAAAACAAAGACTTGGTTATAAACAGCACAGTTAGTAATTCAGCATCACTACTAAAGGAATCACCTATAAATCTGTGGTTAAGAATTGCATGAAACATTCTTGAAATCTTTACTTCAGTGCTATTAAATTAGCACTCTGTTTTAATGCTAAGCAAATGTGTCATAGTAATAGAGAGAAATATTGCATTGCTCACAGCTGGGCTGGGTGCACATCCTACAATGACACAACTATCTCCAGTTCTTCCTTAGAGGAACAATCAGGAAGGCAAGACTAGCAAAATTAGATTTGGTGCTTTTTTTTGGCCATTGAAGATATGAGAAGTGTTTATTTTACACTCCACCAGTGTTACCATTATCTGGGCAATTTATAATAGTTCTTCTCTTTCAAACTAAAAAGAAACGAAGCTGAAGGCAGTCACCTTGTATCAGCCCTCTGGACTAGCTTCAGATGGCATTATTTGGGTTTTCATCCATTGAGCAGCCCCCATTTCCCTTTTCCCAACAGAAATGGCTGTTTTGCACTGTTTCGAAGACTCATCTTAATTTGATTACTTTTGAATCTGCATTCAGCAGTCACAGCCTGACTAGTTTAGCACTCAGAATGGTGCTTGGCAACTTTTGCGCATTACCTCTCTGTGTCTAACATCCATGCTAAGCTAACGATTAGGATGGCATAGGCCATCTATGAAATTTTAAGTGCTACTTGGCAGCAAGATTACCAGAATTTGGCTCATGGTCCTTATCTTTGACACACAGAATAATGGAGTGATTACAGAAAATCGGTGTTATATTTAGAGAAGGAAGGAGGGCTTATTTCTGTGTCTGGAGCCTCAAAATCATAACAGCAGGTTGTATCCCAGTGGAAGAGTGGTCTCAGAACAGATGGACTGCAGCAGTGCTCTGATCTGTGTTGGATAGTAAGTGGAACAGATTTCAAAGATGCAAAGACAAGATTGACTAAAAAGATGTTTGAGCCATGATGATAAAAATGATAGTGACATTCACAGGGAAAAATATCTATTGCTTGCAGATTTTATTATTTGCATTTACAGAGAAACTCTACACATTCTATGCTGCCTATCTTCTATTCTTCTTACAGAGAACTTCATAAAGAGAAAAAAAATAATTAAACATTATTTACAGTTCTACAAACAAAGATATTTATGGGAATGTGAGAGATTCCAAGCTTCAGAGTAATCTGAAGATGCTTTAGTACTATATCACTCTCGTCTGGGTCACAAAAATTTCTGTCCAGGGGATCATTGTGAATGACAAGAAAATTGTGTGCATGATAAAAGCTACCAAAAAATTTGTTGTTACGTGATGAACTAGAATCAATTCAGTCATTCTAAGAGATATGTTTTCTTTTTCATAGAGTTTATATTTATGATTAAAATAGTGCTTTTCTGTAGTTAGTGGAACCAGTATCTTGCAAAATCTGAAAGCTATATGGAAGTATGAAAAGCTGCGGGGTGAATATTATAGTATTTCTTGTGCACTCCTAGTATTTCTCTAGTTCCTAGTACTTGGAGTACTAGATCCAGATGTAGATTCCTCAGTACTGAAGAGAAGTGGACCTGCTGGAGTGTGTATACAGGAGGGTCACAGAAATGATCCAAGGGATGGAACACCCTCCCTGACTAAACTAAAAGATGAGATATTTAAATTTAATGTAAGGAAAAGGTCTTTTACAAAAAGGTGAAGCAATGGAACAGGTTGACCAGAGAGATGGTGGATGCTCCATCTTTGGAGACACTCAGGGTAGGCTGGAAGGGACTCTGAGCACCTGATGGATCTATAGGTGTCACTCTTCATTTCAGGGCAGTTGGACAAGATGGCCTTTAAAAGTCCCTTCCAACTCAACCAATTCTACGATCCTATGATTCTAATCCTTTTTGGTTCTTGCATGGAAAGGTCATTTGGAAGTTCCATAAGAACAACACACTTTGGAGTTAATATCAGAACACATCATAGTATATCGTAACATACATCTGTCTACTAGAGTGGATTTCCCACCTGAATATTTGACAGATCAATATGAATTTGCACAGGGTGAGCATATTTACAAGATGAATTCCTACTGACTTTAAAATGGAACATTAGAGAGTGATGTTAAAAACTCAAATACCCCCACTTTATAGATAGAAAGTGACTTTTAGCTACATTCCAGAACTGAATGTTGTGTATGCCACAGTTTGCAAATGTTATCTCATTTTCTAAAGCTATGAATAAATTTTTAATGTCATCTAAAATTTGATATGTCATTTGATTTTCCATTTAATTGTTTCTCATTCACTCATTTCTATTAATCTTCCAATTTAAAAAGAGGTAAAGAAGCCACTTTATTTATACAATAGGTAAAATAATGCTACTGATTCATATTTTAGTAAATGTTTGATTGGAGTATGGCATGCTAATTTTTGCCAGATCCTATGCCTTGATTGTCGTGACTGTACAACAATTGTGTACTTCTGACACAGCTTACTTCTTCAACAATGTCTGCCTGACTCAAAAGAGATTTTATACTTGAAGCATAGTATTAGATATTGATTTCAGTTGTGTCATCAGTGATGAGAGACAATATAACAGGACATGTAATAACAGTAGGTGAAGGAACACAGAGCATGATACCTTAGTTTCTCAACCATTTGGCTTCTGTCTTCCTACAAACCTTCTGGGCTCATATGTCTCATGTCACCTCAAAAATCCAGGGGACAACAAATGCTTGTCTTCACTTTTCTCTTTTGGAAGACAGTGGCTGTCAGCATTTGACAGTAGGTAGTGGCTACAATAAATATTTACAGAAAGAAATTTCAGTCTTAAATGAGTAACTCAACCTGAAGGAATTATGCTCCTGCTGACTCTTCATTCCAGTGGTGTCTGGGATGTCTTCCCTGGCCCCTTCACATTCATTACCTGTCATTCAAGGGACCCTTTCTCCCACTCATTTCTCATGCAGTTTACTCTAAAGGACATCTGCCAGACATGAACCAAGTGGAAGCTTCAACAAGTCTCACCTAAATAAAGCAAAATCCTTTGAAATAGCAGCTCAGAGGAGCAATCCATTCAATTCATCTCAGCTTCGGGCTGAGTCACTCAGTAAATAGATGAAAATATCCCAAGGCCACAAAAGCCTTAGGAAAATGCTATTCTAAGGAAAGTTAAGAGATACCTTCAGTAACCATACCAGCCTTCTCACCAGGTAATAGCTTTGAAGGACCAAATGATGGAGGGTTTGACCTGTAGCTTTTCCTTGTATCATTCTCTGCACCAGTATCCAGAAGTGTCACCTGACTTCTGTACTTTGTCATGTCACTCTCCTGTGAAGCTAATGAAATCATTAAATTATAGCTGTTTATTTCACCATTAATCCTTTTACTGCCCAGCTAATGAAATTACCTGGAACTCAAGCCTGAGTGTCCCATGAATTCCTAAGTGCTGAAGCCTCCCTAATTGTTGGTGCCTCTGGCATTCCCTGACAAGTTCTATAATTATGTTATGCATTTTTAATTGAAAAAAATCTGCACTCTCTGAAAATATAAAAATTTTAAAGAGTAGTAATCTAAAACAAACTTAAATTAAATAAGATAGAGGTACTTTACTGCCTGTGTTGTTTATATTTAATGAAAGAGAACACATTTCCTTAATTTATTTGAAGACAACACAATTGCCTGTCTCCTTCACTGGAGTGTTACAGAATTTAGGTCAAGTACACCAAGCAGTAAACAGGACTTTGCAAATAATCACATGAAATACCTCATGAGAAATAGCTACTCATATTAATCAACGAAGCTATTCTTTGGCTTCCACCTCAGTACTGTAGACGCCAAAGACCACAATATTCCAGGTGCTGTGTGGAGGTTTATGAAAAAGATCCTCAGTCCAAAAAGTTTGAAGGTAACATTATGGCCAAAAAGAAAGGGGAGATCCAAGAGGTGTAATGTAGGATGTTTTCCAAAGAAAATAATGTTCCTTCACTGCTGCCTGAAAGCAGCTAGAATCCAACTAGCTCAGGCTATATAATCCTCTCTGTTTAAACTTATACCCACACAGTGAGTTCTGGGGACCCATTTCTATTGGTGATGGAGCCAGCACAGCATGCTGCCAGGCAGCGGTCATTGGCCATCATCCCTCCCTTTGTTGGGTGTCTGTGTTCACCAAGAGGCAGGATGCCACAGCTGCAAGCAGCTGCAGAGCTCTTGGACCAGCAGTGGCTTGGATTAGGCACATCACAGGGAGGTCGGATCTGTCTGCCCTTGTCTGTGTAAACATGTTCTCCGATAGAATAAAAATGCAAACTGGCCATCTCTCATGTCTGATTGCTGTAAGTGCCACTATAAGCATCTCAGCAGAACAAGCAAAATTGAACTCAATCTCCTCTTGGTTTGAGAAGCTGAAATCTTTTTCACGTGCCCCAGGAATGCCAACAAGATTGAGACAGGGAGGGAAAGAAGCTGCAAGATATGTTTTCTGCTCCTGCTGCCTTTCAGTCAAATTAAGCAACAGCCGTGGATGGCCCAAGTACCCTATATCTTCCTCTTTACATCAGCAGTGTTTGCCAGCCTGGCCTTCTAGAGCTTTGGCATGGCCAAAATAAGTACTGGAGTCACTGGAGTCAGTTGTTTTCTGTATCTTGGCACTCTGTTGTCTTGTGCAGCTGCTTTACTGGTCTACATCTGGAGCTGGTCCCAGGCAGCCTATTATGAACAAGAACAGAGCAGTTTTGAGTGTTGATTGTTGTTTTTTTTTTAATTAATTTTGTTTGTTTATTTTCAATGTTTTATTCTTAAAAAAAAAAAAAAAAAAAAGCAACATTAACGTTAGCCAACATAGGAGGCTGGACTTGATGACCCTTAGAGTGTCTTCCAACCCCTATGATTCTGTGATTAACTGGTGTATTTCAACAGTTTTGTCTAAAACCTATTAACAATGTGCTGTGAATCCCAGCACATCTCATGTGTTTACAAAACCAGGTTGATCATCACTTGTTGCTCTGTCGTTTAATTAATTTCTCAAATAATTAATGAAGTACTCTGCAGGTGTATCAAAGATATACTGACTGGTGAATCACTCAGGCAGCTACACCTCTTCGAGACAACACAGATTGCAGACAGCAAACCAGAGTCTGTGTGAGACGTGCACAGAGAGTGCTTGGTTATGTGATCAAAATGTGGACAGAATTAAAAGGACAATGAAGGAAAACCTGAAGTCTGATCAACACTGGGAAATCCTCCAGAGCCTTTCTCTTTGCAAGAAAGTCTCCTTTAGAAGAGTGGTGTGACACTGATCCTCTGTTTTAGCTAACAGCAGAAAGTAGGAAAATAATAAAATGCAAAATACCAAATGAAAAAGCATGCCTGGAGCAGAATACTTATCATTGAAATGGAGATGTGTCATCCATAAAATCCATCATGAGCATTAAAACCACTATCAGTGTTATGTGACAGGAGCTCTGATATGAGTTGATGGGTAGCAATATAATACATAAGATAGGTTATTATGGTCAAGGCAAGCAGTGGTGATCTTTAATGCTGATGCCGATATTACTGCCAGGGTTACAAAGTTAAACTAGGTTTTCAGACAGGACAAACCGTATCCATTGCTCCCCTTGCTACTTTCCACCCTGTTTACCTCTCCACTGCTTCTACTCTGTGTTCCGGTTCAAGAGAGCTTTCTTCCAAACTCTATTAAACAGGCATGAGAAGACCTTCCCATGTCATCTGTGTTAAAATAGTGTCCTGAAAAAGTGTCTGCCAGGTCATCCCTGTGAACAAACATTCCATATACCTTCTAAGACAACAGAGCTTGTTTCAAAGCCACACATGCTGCTCCATTTCCTAAGCTGTGGAGCGTGGACTCCCTCTAGCCTTTCTCTTGTTCTTTGCAGCATTAATGCATTCAGTTTCTCTGAATTTTCATATCTTGCATGGTTTGCTTTACAGCCTGCATCACGCTGACCCCTTTGCTAGCTTTAGGCATCATCCTGTGAGAAGTGGGTTTCCAGGTCAACACACAACTCTGGCAATCAAAAGAAGACTTTAGAGAAAAGATACAGTATTATTCTTTTTTCTTTTTTTTTTCTTTTTTTTTTTTTTTTTTTTTTTGAGTTACTCCCTCAAGGCCTGGATCTGGCCAACTTGTGCGCACTCACCATGGCACATTAATGGGACAGGCAGCCCAGCATCTCATCCTTTGTGAATGCTGAAGGCATTACTCACAGCTGAGCATCTCCAAACAGCTGAGCCTTTTGGTTAGAAGAGATGTACCATGCTAGCTCAATTCTAAGCTCAATTAACTTGTAAAAATACAAGAACAGCTCCTATGACTGCCTGGGGGGCAGAGGCTTGTGGCTCGCACAAGGTGCAGAGCAGAGGAAGAGAGTGGAGTGGACTCTAATCTCCTTCTTCCTTAGTAGGAATAGGTTAGCAGAAGCAGACTATGGGATTCTGTGGGAAAAGGCACAGCTCTTCAGGGAAGAGAAGTGTCCATGGACATGCGGTGACACAGTTCACCTCCCAAGCATCCCTTGATAACCTCAGTGAGCTGGTGTGCACTAAATTGCAATCTCTGCTTACAGTGTTGGTGCCTGAGATGAGCAAAACATGGACAATTCATAGAATCATAGAATAATTTGAGTTGGAAGGGACCTTTAAAGGTCACCTAGTCCAACCTCCTGCAATGAACAGGGACACCCACAGCTTCACCAGGTTGCTCAGAGCCCTGTCCAGCCTGACTTTGAGTGTCTCCAGGGGTGGTTCATCCACCACATCTCTGGGCAACCTGTGACAGTGCTTCACTACCCTCATTGTAAAAAACATTCTTTTATATCCAATCTAAATCTCCCCTGTTTTAGTTTAGTTTGAAATCATTCACCTTTTGGAAATGGTTTCCAGAATCAATTCCCAGTGCTGTAGTCACACAACTGGGCAAACAAAAGAGATACCCCAGGACACTGATGATACCCTTGGCTTATCCTGGGAGAGTGTCATGTATTGACATCCGTATTCAGTTTTGACATAGCAGATGCCTCCAGTAGAAATTAAAATGCAGTTTTGGAAAGGTGGGCCTAACACTCAGTGCCTGGGTGCTTCAGACTGAGCTACGGAGTGTTCAATTTTAGTCCTTTCAAGCGGCTGGGTTTGCAGGGAGTCTCATTCCTTACAACAAATAGATGAGCAGGAGAGATGCTTCTGGTGGTCAACACCTTTAACTAGGACACTTACATACTTACGTCAATTTGAATTGAGATATTTAATTTTAAGAACACAAGCCTGAACATTTTGTTCAAAATATTCAAACCCAGAAGCTAACTGTCTTTTTAGATCATTTAGTTCTTTTTTTTTTTTTTTTTTTTTTCAGGAGCTTCATTTTCAAGCAAATGTGCAGGCATTTATCTTTGAAACTGTTGTATGTGAAAATTTAAAAATACGGTCCTTGCATGTAGCTTATGCAACATCCTGTGCCCGTGTTGCCATGGTTAGTATGCTTTGGTGGGGGTTGTGGTAGCGAGTCACATATGGTATTCTCGCAGAGCTGTGCACAAGAATTGCATAGTGTATTACAAGCCAGCATGAAAATCCTTTAACTAATGGATGTACTGAATATCACAGAACCACAGAGTTATGAAATCACCAAAGTTGGAAAAGACTTCCAAGATCATCTAGTCCAGCTGTCCATCTGTCTATCACCTGTATTTCCCCACCAAACCATGTCCCTTAGTATAACATCTAAATGTTTCTTGAACACCTCCAGGGACGATGACTCCACCACATCCCTGGGCAGCCTGTTACAGTGCCTGACCGCTATTCTGGAGAGTACATTTTTCCTTATACCCAACTTGAACCTCCTCTGACACAACTTGAAGCCATTCCCTCTTGTCTTATCACTAGTTACATGGGAGAAGAGGCTCACCCCAACACAATGTCTTTTCAGGGGGTCGTAAGGAGAAATAATGTCTCTCCCGAGCCTCCTCTTCTCCAGACCATATGCAACTGCTTAGAGTCAATTGTGGCAGTTACATGATAAATTCCTAATTAGTTCTTTTAAAATTGTCTCCTGCTCCTAGCACTGATAACAGAGAGACCAAAGCTAAATGGCTAGTGCTCTGTGCAAAAGAAAACAGAGGACTTGTAATTGAGTGGAGATATTGTATCATAGCACATATATTTTACAAGGTGATACACAAGAAAGTCACGGTAGGCATCTTTTATTTTTGGAGTTGTATAAATGTTAATGGTGTGGTAAAGAAATTATGTAGCTCAGAAAGCATGGCCGGAACATATATATGCTATTCCTATGGGTGTTACTTATTTATGTTTCTTGTTCTTTCTTTGTTCTGTACAAAGATCTGATGAGTGTGAACTGAATTAAGGTATGGCAGCTCTGATTCTACTGGAGAATGGGTGCTTAAACATTGCCTCACTTGAATATCCTTTACACAAAGCAGTGCATGTACATCACTTTTTAAATATATATACATATTAACTGCAAAATAAATAAACAAATTGAATAATAGAAATGTAATTCAGTTGTGAAAAATACCTCCCATGAGCGATCTAATGCATCAAGGTACTTCTAAATTATGGAGGGAAAAACGTATTAATGAAAATGTAAATTTCATTTCTTTCCTGATAAGGCTGCAGAAGGACAAGTATTGAACGGTGTCATATATAATTAAAACTATGGCTTTAGATACAAAGGACCCCATGGCAGCAATGGTTGAGAAAATGTGCTCTGTGTGAAACTAAGCACAATTAAAATCCCATTAGCTTTAGAAAATGCTACCGATAGTGATTCTGCATAGTTATTTCAGAAACAGTGTAAAATGTGTCTTAAAACTTCACTGTGGAAATTCGATCCATACTGTGGGTATGAGACATGTGACTCATTCCCATGTGAGAAAAGTGACAGAAACATAATCCCCACTGGAAACTCTTTTATTTAATAAAAGTATCATTAGCTCAGTGAGAACCAAAAGCACTAGAAAACGTACAGTGCTTTAAGGTGCTGAATGTCATTTCCATGTTTCCTGTAGCTCTGATTATAAAATCATAGAGTCAGTTGTAGAATCACAGAATGGCTTGGGTTGGAAGAGGCCTCAAAGATAGATCATCTATGACTGTTGTTTCCATACATCCCATAGATTTGATGATGATTCTACAACACACAGCTTGAGCAAATTAAGGCGTGGTGATTTTGTTTGACTGAAGTTCAGGTATCTAAAGAGAGATATTTCAATATAATTCTGTGTTTGCACAGAATTTTCTGCATGATAATTGGAAAAAAAAAATGAGAGGAGAGAATCTTACTCAAACTATAAGAGAGCAAAAATGAGAAATTCTTGCCATGCTGACAATAGAAAGGAATTTCAAGAAATGAAGTCACAGAATATGTGGATAAATAGCCACAGCCTTTGCCTGGGATGAGCAGCTGCAAGGTGTGAAGGTTTTTCAAGAGTAGTTGAGGTTCCCTTACCTCCCTGGTTGGATTTGTAGCTGATGGATACATCAGCTGTTGAAACAGCCTAAGGCAGATGCTCCTAAAGCACACTTTCTCTGAGTGCCCATAAACACATCAGTTTTGATAAAAGAGGCATGCCTAGAAAAGTCTTCAATCTATTGCCAAAAATTTTATGTAGAACAGCCTTCCCTGGTATCCATTGTACATGCTCATAAATCACATGTACTAGAACAGCAATCATAAAATAGTTATGGCAGGAGCAAGTTAGAAAATAAATGGATGTCCAGAGTTCAGAGAGAATCAGCAGGAAAATTCTGACCAGAGATACATTTTATTTCTCTTCTTTTAGTGCATTTAATGCATAATACTTTTTAATGTTTGCTCCCTATGTGAGTGGTAAAAATGGTAAATGGTGACTATGACTTCACAAAATTTTATATTATTATGTCATATTTCTTAAGCCATGTAAAAAGCATTGACTTGTGCTTTAAATGTATGGCATACCTGATGTAGAAGTAGAAACTAGAAATACTGTCTCTGAGAATATGGAATTGAAACATAGAAATAGAATTTTGGGAGCATTGTTCTACTGGTGCTCCCAAAAGAAGTTGGATGTGCGAGGACAGTGCCTCTAATCAACATGAAATCTGAGCTTAGATTTTTATGTCAGCACTGAAGAATTTTAAAGTTGATTTAGTGGTGAAGATGTTAAATTTACGCAGCAGTGCCCACACGCAGGCTATTTATTTAGATGACAGTGATACAAAAATTATAGCAAATGGGCCTAAATCTGTAAGAGGATACATTCTTTTGTTCCCATGGGGGTACTAGGAAATGTGGTCTCCATGGAACCTTCTCTTCTCCAAGCTAAACAAGCCCAGCTCCCTCAACGTTTCTTATACGAGAAGTCCTCCAGTCCCCTGATCATCTCCATGCCCCTCCTCTGGACCCACTCCACCAGCTCCACATCCTTCCTGTGCTGTTGGCCCCAGGCTCAGATGCAGTACTCCAGATGGGTGAAATCCAAGTGTTTAACATATGCAGCAAAGGATAAAGACAATGCACTTGCTGAGGAACAATATTTATTAGCCTAGGCGGAGTGCAGCATTAATCTGTGTATAATGCTGCCTTGTAAAGATGTTGTATATGTGTGAAACAGCCAGAGATATGAATTGGGAGTGGGGGTGTGCAGCAGAGGGGATCAGCCTGCCGTGAAAATGCTGCTGGTGCCAAGAGGTGCACAGAGCTGTTCTAGAAGAGTGAGTGGGAGGAGGAGGTAGGGTACAGCAGATTGGAAACAATCAGACCACAGCTGAAATGCTTGGTAATTAACAAACAGGCTGGAGAAACTTTGTTTTTCCTTTCATCTGCTTTTGATACTTTTAAAATCAGATTAAACTGGCAGCGTGTTTCAGCAGAGGTTTCTTAAGGGATTGTCTGCAAAGAGCTGGCGGAGCCTGCTGTTGTCCTTTGCTTCTGATGATTACATAGGCTATAAGATGCAAAAAATAGCTAGTTTGAACTGTCATCCCTGTGCACAGAATACAGTGATCTGATTTATTTCATTATCACAAGCTTATTAAATTGTTAAAAATTAAGTCTGAGTTTCACAGTTTTTCCTCTGTTGGGTGTATTTTTTTTTCCATTTTTCAAAGCTGACTATGATTTTATTTCTAGTTTCTCCAGGCTTCTTTTTATTATATCTTAGATTATGAATATTTATAGCCACTTACAAAGTCTAATTTTATTTATATGCTTTAAATGTCACTTCCAGGTATAATTAACAAAGGGATTTAGCTGGTCTGAACTCCATGCCCACCCAGTTTTACTTCACTAACCTTCTGCAAAAATCTTGCACATTGCCCCTTATCTTCGTGTTACATAGGAAACGAAATGGCTTATTTAGTTTATATACTGCAGCACTCATGTTGAACAGTAGTTCACATGCATCTCCATATGAAACCCAAGTGTTAGAATGACCCTTAGCCTTACTCTGACACAAGAGGGCTACATGCAAACACGGTAAGTGTCCCTCCTGTAGTCCAGAGGAAATAATATTAATAATAATAATAATAATAATAATTCCGATTCATTAGGGAAATACTAAAACTAAAATTTTTATACTTCAAGTTGGATATTAGCAAAAAAAATTCTTCTCAAAAATGGCGGTGAGGCATTGGAACAGGCTGCCCAGAGAGGTGGTGGAGTCATCATCCCTGGATGTGTTCAAGAAACATGGAAATGTAGCACTAAGGGACATGGTTAGTGGGCATGGTGAGGATGGGCTCATGATTGGACTACTGATAGTGGTCTTTCCCAACCTCAATTATTATCTGATTCTATGATTCTAAGCAACTGGAATGGAGATAGCCCAAGGAGAAGATCCTTCTTAGGTTCACTGCCAGTGCAGTGAAAGGGCTGCAAACAGCAAAGGAATGGATAAGGGACATTTGGAAGGTAGAAAATGAGAAAAGAAGGGACAAATAAATGGGAGAGTCATTGAAAGCAATGAGCAGCAGTGATTAATGTAGCGAGGAGCAAAACTTTTGCCTCCTCATAAAAACTTTATATCAGCATTCTGGATACAATAAACTAGAATTTACAACTCCCTTAGAAATGAAATATGCTCCCACTGGGAGCTGCACAGAAAGCCCCAGATAGTTTATTCCAGGAGCATAATTGAGCTTTATCAATGGACAGCAGCAGGAGAGCCTGTGCTATGAGCAGAAAAACTGTGCTTTGTGTACACTATCCCATGCTGTGTGCATTGTGGTGTCCATTCCCCCAGTGACAATACCTAGGTTATGGATTTAGGTGTCAAAAATTGGTTTCCTCTGTTCAAATATATTATTTAATGTTTATATATATGTATATATATATATATATATATACAATACATATGTTGCTTCCTCTTGTCTTCACTGGTTTTCCTTGTGCTTGTTCAGGCTGCCAGTGATGAGAAAGGACCTGGGTGTTCTGGTGGACAACAGGGTGACTGTAAGCTAGGAGTGTGCCCTTGTAGACAAGAAGGCCAATGGTCTCCTGGGGTGTGTTAAAAAGAGTGTGGCCAGCAGGATGAGGGAGTTGATCCCCCCCATTTCTCTGCCCTGGTGAGGCCGTGTCCAGGGTACTGTGTCCAGTTCTGGGCTCCTCAGTTCAAGAAAGACAGGGAACTGTTTGGAGAGACTGCAGCAGAGGGCCACGAAGATGGTGAGGGGCCTGGAGCATCTCCCCTAGGAAGAAAGGCTGAGAGACCTGGGTCTGTTCAGCCTGGGGAAGAGGAGATTGAGAGGGGATATTATCAGTGCTTATAAATATCTAAACAGAAAATAGCTGGGGCAGAATCTTCTCTGTGGTGTCTAGTAACTAAGCAAGGGGTAATGGTCACAAGATGGAACACGGGAAGTTCAATAATAACATGAGAAAAAACCCTTTACTGTGAGGGTGACAGAGCACTGGCTGTCCAGAGAGGCTGAGGAGTCTCCTTCTATGGATACTTGAAACCTGCCTGGATGCTTTCCAGTGCAACTTGCTGTAGGAAACCTGCTTTAGCAAGGGGGTGGGCTCAATGACCCAGAAGTCCCTTCCAACTCCTGTGATTCTTTGATTCCATGAAAACTCTCTGAAGCAAATGGGACCTCTCACCACTCGTGTCTCTTCTGTGAAGCCATAAACTCCGACCTGGTGTTCAGTGTCATCTCTCAGTGCCAGAGGAGGCTCTCACCCTTTTTAACACCAGCCCTAATGAAGACACTGAAAATTAACCTCTGGAGGTTGAATTTGGTGCCAGACTATGGAGCTTAGCATTAGGGAGATTAACTTATTGCCCACGAAGCTGTTAAGTCCAAAGATCTTTCAGATGACACATAGTGTTTTGTCTAGATGGAAAAGGTGAGAAGGAAAAAGCACATTAGGAGTGAAGAGTGAAGGCAATAGACAGGGCTAGCTGGCACTTTGCAGAAGTAAGAATTCAAGTCCTTGTACTGATCATTTTAGCAAAATTGCTGAGTTCCCATTAGTGCAGAATGAGGTCTAAGTACTTTGTAAACCTGCAGTGCATTTCTCTTTTTGTACAAAAATCATGTGCGTATTGTTAAAAGTCTGATCGTTCCAAATGCAGAAGGGACTGGTCTCAGCAACTGCAAGTGATCCCACAAGAAACCAGTCTCTTGCTGCTGACCCTTTTGCAGGGAACAAATAACTGACAACGGTGCCCTGTCACTGGCAGAGCAGTATGGAATAGTAAATTCTTTATAAACAACTGCCATTTGTTTCTCCTAGCCCTTTATTCTTTAGATGTTAAAATACTCCCTTTTAATATTCATTCAATTTTCATAGAAGTATGCAGTGCACTTACTGAAGAAACACATGACATTCTTCTTTATTTTTCCCTTTCATCTTCTTTTCATTCATTCTAGAAATGTCAGCAAAGGAAACACTTAGATCAATACATTTTCTGTAACATAAGAATAATGTATTTCTAATAACAAACACAATGATTATTGCAACTATTGAAATAAAATCCTTAGTGGTGTCCTATTTGGTACACTTATCTGTGCCTTAATAAGCTCTTATTTCAATGTGTGGACTACTTATAACTCCTTTTTATGTATTTATTTTTAAATTCCATTTTAGATCACACATTTTCATGTAGAACAGTGTAAATAATTGACTTTCTAATTTTGCTGGCCAATGAAAGCAAGACAAATGATGATTTAAGGGGAAAAAATAGTTTGTGTGTGAACTAAAACATATCAAACCACTCTGGTGCTGTTTTGCATTTTAGTTTTGCTGCTAAAGTAAATAATTTTCAGAACAAAAAACTTTTTCCAATCTTCTAAAATAAAATATTTGTGATTTTATTGTTTTTATTTTTTTTTTTTATATTTTTGGGTCAAAGCTTGATTTATAATTCAACCTTAAACTCTTATCATAGAATCATAGAATCATTTGAGTTGGAAGAGACCCTTAAAGGCTACCTAGTCTAGCTCCCTGCAATGAACAGGGACATCTACAGCTCCATCAGGTGCTCAGAGCCCCATCCAGCCTGACCTTGGGTGTCTCCAGGGATAGGCATCCATCACAACCTGTTTCAGTATCGCACTACCCTTGTTCTAAAAAGCTTTTTCCTTATATACAATGTAGATCTTCCCCATTTTAGTTTGAAACCATTGCCCACTGTCCTATCAAACAGTCTCTATGCTTAAAAACATGAGACTTAGAAACAGCAACAGGATATGAGGAAGTGATATTCAAGTTATCCACCAGGGTTTGTGACTAGGTAATATATTCCTTGGTAGTAATTCCTCAGTAGTATACACAATGCACAGACTCAGTTTTACTATTTATTTCCCACTTCACAGACTTAGTGATGTTCTCCTGAAACTCCACTTTGTGTTGGTTTTTTGACCCTCACATTTAAGGGAAGCAGAGATGAAAGATATAAAAAAATAAATGCACTAATTTCCTAGAAATATCCAACTCAGGGGGATTCAGCCCCTGCCTGCCTCTCTCTTGTCAAGGCACATTAACCCACACAGAGCTTCAAGCTGTCAGTTTGGTTTTGGTTTCCAAGCTACCATGCCTAAACTGCAATATTTAGTAGAATCTGCTGTGATAGGACAAGGGGAAGTAGTTTCAAACTAAAAGAGGGGAGATTTAGATTGAATATAAGGAGGAAGTTTTTTACAATAAGGGTGGTGAGGCACTGGAGCAGGCTGCCCAGAGAGGTGGTGGGTGTCCCATCCTTGGAGGCACTCAAGGTCAGGCTGGATGGGGCTCTGAGTACCTGGTGGAGCTGTAGGTGTCCCTGTTCATTGCAAGGTAGTTGGACTAGATAGCCTTTAAAAGTCCCTTCCAACTCAAACAATTCTATGATTCCATGATCTGCCATTTAGATATAAACTTAATTTTTGAAAATAGGCCCCGATTTCCTCAGCAGTTTCAGCATTTTTGAAAATTTAGCAGGTCTAAGGGCAGGCTGGAAAACAAAGTGGGTTGTAGTATTACTGGGTAGCACTGAACTAGATAATCACAGGTGAAGCCAGTACAAACAAATCCATGTAGTTCTTTGTTATTACCAAACATGACTGCTATACGTGATATATCATATTTCACCTATTTGGCGAAAGAACCTCTTATTTCTAAGTTGTCTCATTTTGTCTATTTATCTTCTCATTTTAACTATGTGTGTTTTATGACTCACAGGCAGACAACTGGTTGCTTTGGCCAAGTTGTTAGTCATGTAAATGCTATTGGAGGTGCAAGAAATGTCAGTCCAAATTAAGAAACTTCTGAAAATCCAACCAGGACCATATCAACTCTCAGTCCAAAAATATTTAAATGAAGTTTAACTGGCAGTTACCTCAACCACTAGTGCCTTTCTATTCATGAAACCTCAAGAATTTCTATTTTGATGTCTCTGTAGGACTTCATTGCTCTTTTCACATTCTACAGTGTTTATTCCTTGAGGCAGGTTGCCTCTCAGGATGCATGTTACTTGTGTTAATATGGCTTTGGGAAAATTTGGTTGTTGTAGAAAGCTCTCGGAGTTCTGGTTACCTTTCTTCCCAGTCTGTGATTAATGATTTGTCCCAGTATTTGCTTGTTTAGTTTAGATGCTAGGGATTTTTTAATCGAGTAGCTGTTTCATTTTTATTTATTTCTATCCAAGTGATGTATGCACACAGAAGTATAAAGAACAAATATAGTAATGCACCATCTCTATGCAACCATTACGAAATCATCAAGAACATCTCTTCCTTGAGCAGACAGATGGTGTCCACCAATGACTTGTTTTTCATGGGTGAATTCATCCAATGTGGAAACGCGGGAGAGATGCAACTTTATGTCACCACTTCTAATGGATGTTCTTCTCAAGGGTGAAGGCAAGATCAGAGAGTCCAATACCCTGCTGTCACAGACAGATATTCTATATAATCTTAGCCATAAATTTAACTAGGCTTCTTGTCATCACAGGAGTGATGTTTTTACTTGAAAGCTGACACAACATCATTGACAGAAGCTTCCTCTTGGAGAGCTGCTTTTGATTCCATTATAAAAAAAAAAACAAAACTGGTTTAACTATAGCTCAAGAGGGACCAACACTTCAAGCAAAAGTTTAAGTTCCTAATACCAGTGTTGCAAAAATGAGCTACTTTTTGCAGACAGAAAATACTGCAGGACATAGAGGAATAGTTCCACAGCAATACTGAGATTTTAAAACCTGAAAAATTTAGTTGGACCATTCACCAAAATCTCTGATCACATTGAATAAGTAAAACTCTACATGGTATAAGGAAATTGCAACTAAAGTGGCAATCTTGGAGAAATCACAAATTAATTAGCATCAAGTCAAAATATCTTCTTGCATATAGCAGAATGGACTCCTTGGGTGGACTGTGACTTCCTCATCGCTCTTGAGGAGTTCCTGGGAATCACCTGCTCTCATCCTCTAAGGAGATATAGGTTAAAGACTGTGATGAAGTTGTGGATGCCCCATCTGTGAAGGTGCTCAAGGCCAACAGCAGCCTGATCTGGTGCATGGCAACCACTCCATGGCAGGGGAGTTGGGGCTTGATGCTCCTTAGGATCCATTCCAACCCAGGCCTTTATATAATTCTGTAATTCTTTGAAGGTCACAGAAGGGATGCGGAGAGGAAAGGAGAACAATCCTGGGTGGCCTGGTTGACTGACAGAGATACAGAATCAGGAACAGACAGGTATTTGAAACTTCCATGCAGGAAAATGTGAGGATTCATATTTTTGGCCTTTCCCCTGAGGAGAGGGTGTGTAAAGAAGAAATACATTTCTTCATTCTGTGAGAGGGTTAGAGTCCTCCTTTAGTATAAGAAAGAAACCTCAAAGAGTAGCTAAAGTAGTTTACTTCAACAGATCCTGAGGGGCTTTAGAAAAAAAAAAATTGCCACTAGATAATTGTGGAAATTACCAAAGGTAAATATTCTTGTATGGACTTTATGTCTTTTAGAAATACGTCTGCAACTTTGGTGAATTCTGGTAAAGCTTCTGAGCATGCACTCACTATCAGTAAGACAAGAACTGGATATTGCACTTTTTTTTCTAAGAAAAAGTCCTTGCTAAACTCATCAGCTGAAAAAAAAAAAAAAAAAAAAAAAAAAGAGGTTATATCTTCCATTTCTTCCATTTCTTCCTTAGGAGTTAAAACTCCACAGCAAGGCAGGCTATAGAACATTCTGAGTACTATTATTTGTCTGAAAATAATGTACTAGTTTCTAATATAATTTATACCACTTTGAGTCAAATAATGCCAACAGAGTTATTCTAGATAATACCAGTGTGACAAAAAGTAGAAACAGGCTCCCTTGTCTAGTAGACATCTTTTATATAGAGAGAGAGCACGTGGGAGGAGGTCTCAGGATGTGCCTTGGCATTCCAACTAGGCAATGCGCTGTGAAGATGTATTTATTTTTTAAATTAGCATCTTTTTGACTGAAATAAAGTACAGAAAGCCTCTGGATGTGACTTGCACACAGAGCTCACTTAAATTCGGTGAATTATTGCAAACAAAAGGGGAATCATTGAGAATAGAAACATTTTGTTATGAGGCTGTCAGTTTTATTGTGAGACGCTGGTCTTTCTGTCACGAGAATCTGAGAAGAACTGTTCCACATTCATTATCTTTACAGAACAAAGCAAAGAGGAGAAAATAAGAAGCTCCTGTCAGTTTATTGATCACAGACCCTAGCCCAGTGTGACAATCTAAGACTGAAAAGTTTAGTAAACATGGCCTAATTAATTTAGTGGGTCATTCCCTTTCTTTCTTCTTTTAAGCTGCATATTTGGTTTTAACATGTTTGTCTTGTGCAAAATTTTGCTATGAGCTGAACTAACTAGCAGCTGATTTCCAGATGTCTGCAAAGAAAGACTATTATGAAGGCTGTACCAGAGTTGTCTTTCTGGAGAAGATACTCAGCTGAGGTTTTACACATTTTCTGCAGTGCTGTGGGAAAGTTCAGCAGTTGCCATCTAGTGGCAAAGGATCTCAAGATGCTGAATTTTTCAGCAGATGCTGCTCCATCTCTCATATGGGAAAGCTGGCTGTGTGGCATAGTAAAAACAGAAACTGTGCTATGTTCAGCCAACGACTGGATCAGAATATGAAATGTGAACAGATCAGACTTCATCCCTTTTAGTCCCTTTGAAAGCTATGCAATCACTGTATACGGCATTTGTCAGTTGGCTCCTTTTCCTGACTTACTAGTCCCACCTCATCTCAGCAGAACGGCATCTGATCTGCGATATCGCTAGCAGTGCCAGTGCTCACTCTAAGAAAACAATTTACATTTCACAGATGCCTAATTCTCCTTTTTCTAGGGCTTTGGCTTTGTTAACAACACAAACAAAACCTGGGCTAACAAAGAAGTTCCTCAATTCCTTCCCTGCAGACCTCTGCCAGTTAATTCTGTCTGCAAACACCCTTATGTCCAGTAAGGCAATGGGTCATGGTGAATTACTAAATCCACATTACCAGCTGATGATAGGATCAATACATGCTATAGAAATGGAGTGACATTGACCTGTTTCACCTAGAAGCTCTCTACTTGTCTCTTTTCTCTCCTGATGAACCTCAATCCACTTCTCCAGGGATGTGAGCAGGTAGCATGACTGCAGCAGGTTTCAGTAAGCACCAAAAAACCTGAAGTCTGAAAGAGCCAGCTTTTCCTTGCTGTTCCTTAAGTGTCTTGTTCTCAGCCTACAGAGACTATTGTATGGCCTTAGGGATGTGGTTTAGTGTACATGCTGATGATGGCTAGATGGTTGGACTAGATGATCTTAGTGTTTTTTTCCAACTTCAATGTTTCTATGACTTCATGATTAAAAAACTGAGGCTTCGTTTTTCTGGTATAGTCCTGTATAGACTTGAAGACCCTAGCTGGTTATTGTACACACTGCACAGTGCTATGGAGCCTCAAATTAATCTGGAGTCAGAAGGTCATAGAGTCATGGAATTGCCTGAGTTAGAAGGGACCCTTAAAGTACATGCAATGAACAGACACCTACAGCTCAGTCAGGTGCTCAGAGCCCCATCCAGCCTGATCTTGAATGTCTACAGGGACAGGGCATCCACCACATCCCTGGGCAACCTGTGCCAGGGCCTCACCAATTCTATTGCAAAAATCTACTTCCCTATATCCAACATAAATCTCCTGTTTTAGTTTTAAACAATTTCTCCTTGTCCTGTCACACTTTAGAATGATATACTATAGATGCTTTAGAATAAATACTATAAAAACCATATTATCACCACATATCTTCCAAGCCTTCTCAATTCCTTCAGTTAGATCACAGACCTACATGTAAGAATGCCCAAATGGCACTCCCTGTGAGACACTGTTTTTAAAGTGGGATTTGTCTTAAGGTTAACCGGCTAAATACCTAATTCCCTCTGCAGCCAGTGAAAATATATAGAGAAGAAAGTGCATCCTGGAAGGGTACTTACAGATCCTAGCTACATGGAAAAATTGCCCTCCGGAGGTGTCTCTCTATCTTCATTATTTCAGAGGAACTAAGGGTAGACACAAGAAAAAGAGCAACATAGACTTGTTTTTTAACCTGGAGCCCAACAGCTGTGGAAGAGCTTAAAGCTGCACCATTAGCTTCCTCTGCTCTCCAAAGTGGTAAAGGTACACCTAAACTGACAAGTAGGAATGGATCTTCACCTGTGCTAGCTACCAAACCATGCCCAAGGATAATTTAGGCAAGTGTTATTTGATGTGTGTCCAGTTTTCCAGAAACTTTCAGAATGCAATAGTAAAGTCAACTGGCTTCTAACACCCAGCAAAATTTCATGGCGGTGTTATACTTACTTGTACAGATGTATCCAACATGACTAACTCAGAACGAACACTGACATTCTAAACAGCTTAAATTAAATAAGATTAATTTTACTATTAGGAATTGTCATTTATAATACTCTGTCTGTTAAGTAATATTGCAACGCCGTGAAAGCAAATGTAAAATTATTCAGAGTGAAACTGAGCTTTTTTTTCCTCAAATAATCAGTGGTCTCATTGCTGCCCAGTGCAAAGATTTCTTTTAAGGACATACTGCTGTTCTCATTGCTTCCAACAAGACTGTACAAAAAAATATGCTGGGATTTTGCTGATGCTGTGCAAAGAGCACTATGCTGTACTAGGGGTGACAGGAATCATACCAGTAAGCCTACTAAATAATGAGCAATACAGTATGTCTTGTAGAAATAAACCTCTGGCTAGTTCTCAATATTTCTTGAAACTGTTTCATTCGTTCCTCTGTTTCTAGAGGAGAATGTCAGCACATTACCACATGAATAAGGATTCAGTAACATTCATTTATTTTGTCTTTGTATAACTGAAATTTCTGGACAAATTTTTCCAAGTCATGCCTACAGAGATGGAGTAGGTTGGGAGATGGAGCTGCCCTGTATTCCTGTAAGCCCAGTCCTGTGTGACTCAGTATCTCATTTCTATTGGCCGTTAGAATCTCTGTTTCCTGATCAGAAACAGAGTAAGACTGTTTTGGCTTAAAACAAAGACAGTTTTATGGTAAGACTATAAAACTGATCTGAGCAAACAATGTCTTTGGTTGTTAGGATTAAAAGTAGGTGTGCTTTTCTAGGACCTGGATGTTGTTGGGAGCCTGAGAAAAACATTGCAAGAAACATTTTGGATAGACCAGCAAGAAAGCAAATAGAATAGCCATGGCCCATGAAGATCTAAGAGTAATATGTCTTCCTGCTATAAATCCTTTAGCCAAACTCCTGCCTTACCAAAGAAAGTTCACTTTAAATGATTTATTTTGTTCTGGAAGAGTAGACCAGGTCTGTACTTACATATTTACTAATGGATGGGCTCATTTGTTATTATTATGAAATATATTATCACATAAATGGAATCTGTTCCTCTTCCACATCATTGAGGTTGCCAGCATCTTGGGGCAGTTTCTGGCTGCAGAGCATACGTACTGTAGATTTTCTTGTTATATGAGAAGAAGTAGGTTGGGAAAGCATACGGATATTCTCCATTTGGCCTAACAGAACCTACATGAGTTGCTAAAAGTCCAGATTATTGTTCATACCCTGAAAATTCTGTAATGCTTTGTGCTGTTTTTACCATTCACACTTCAAAGTTGAGAAATATACTTCTGCATTTTCATTCTTTTAACACATTTGTATTACACCAAGAAACAACTTTTAGTAAAGAGAAGTGAAATGAGATAAGCATTTGGGTTTTTTACTGCAGCTTCTGAGTATAGACTATGAGTTCAGCAAAAAATAGCAACTGCTATTTACTTCAGGAAAACAATGAGGTTAATCTGTGGTTAGTCCTGAACAAAAGCAAGCACACTTACACATATCTGTGCACTTATGTTTCTCCCAGTGGGCCAATTAGCATCTACTTCTGCCAAACACTGATCACTTCCTGCAAAGGAAGAAGTATCCTCCATTCTTTCTGACTCTAATGGAAGTTGAGGGCACTAAAACCCACTGTCAGCATCTGGCCCTTTGAGATTAATGGCACTATGCAAAGAGCATTACTAAACAATATACAGCACAGAAGGCACTTTTGGAGCACTGCAAAAATAGAATCCCATTTTAAGACACTCATTACTGTCATATAAAACAGATGGGAAAGATATGAAAGTTTAAGATTATTGTAAAAAAAAATATCCTGTGCCAAATGCAACTTCTGAGAAAGTTTGTAATAGATTGACAGGAACTAGATTAAAAAAATAAAATTTGGCAAGTACTGCAAAAGATAAGACTGTAGCAAAAGAGGTGGCCAGAATAATGATTTAAGAAACTGCACATGCTAGAAATGTCAGAAAAATGGAAAGATATGTTTTCTGCTTTCATAGAGAATGGGAGGGAAGGGATCTAACTTAAACGCAAAACAAGGAGCAGAAAGAGGAAAAGGGTACATTTGCTATTGGTAGAAATTTTGTCCATTGCATAACTGGGCAAAGTATTTGAGGACTTCAATGAAAACATCCCATCACTGTGTGTATTAACTATTTTACAGTGTTGAGGTCCAGGGGGTTACATAGTGATAAAACAAGCCCTTAACTAAATTATGCCATATGGAAATTTGGCTGTATGTTTTAAGCTTTCAGTATCCTTTCATTGTCTGCCTGAGTGCACAGAGATAATGATAAAATAGGGACTAATTTTCAAATGTCTATGCATAAGATTATGTGACTAAGTCTTTTAACATGAATACATTTACTACACATCTCTTGTCATTTACCTCAGCAGATAAACCAGCATTAATTACCAAAATTCAGATAGGTGGGCTTAGCGTGCAGATTATTATTTGCCATTTTAATTAAGGGACTCAAACTCTGAATTGCAAGAATTTCTGTTTCTTGACAAATCCTATAAAAGTGATGAGTCCCTTTCTGTATTTCACTATTAGTACCCAGTACATCCATGTCTGCTCAAATGTCTTTCACTCTCATGGAGGCAGGTGATTTGGGATTTGAAACCCATTTGTAATTAACGCTTCAGAGAAGTTGTACCTGTGAACCTGTACATAAAAACCAATAATGCAGAAAAAATCACCCAAACTATCTGAAAGGCTTATGCAACTTGAATGACATGAAAAGAAAAGAAAAGAAAAGAAAAGAAAAGAAAAGAAAAGAAAAGAAAAGAAAAGAAAAGAAAAGAAAAGAAAAGAAAAGAAAAGGAAAGAAAAGGAAAGAAAAGGAAAGAAAAGGAAAGAAAAGGAAAGAAAAGGAAAGAAAAGGAAAGAAAAGGAAAGAAAAGGAAAGAAAAGGAAAGAAAAGGAAAGAAAAGGAAAGAAAAGGAAAGAAAAGAAAAGAAAAGAAAAGAAAAGAAAAGAAAAGAAAAGAAAAGAAAAGAAAAGAAAAGAAAAGAAAAGAAAAGAAAAGCACCACACACACACACACAAAAAAAAAAAACGTAGAACATTTCAGAGCTATGGCAACAAACCCAACTGCAACAACCAGGCGAAGATCCCAGCCCACTTCCCTGGCACCCCTGCCCCTCAGCAGTGATGCTTGCTCCTTTCTTTGATGTTTTATGTTGACAGCAGTGGAGAAAAATGACAGCAGATGATACCAGAGTCAGCAGCAGACAAGTCACTTTGTCAGACATTCTCCTTTTCACAGCACTTAATGCAGATTTAACAGGTTTTCCGGGCAAATGGAAAAAGAAGTGAAAGAGGAATAGATGGGAGTGAAGGCTGAGTGTCAGCATTCTAAGGAAGGTTTGTGAAGAAGGAATGTAATCATGATAAGCAGTAGGTTGCTCAAGGAAGGAGAAAGCCTAATATAAAAAGTTTCATCCTTTTAGTAATTCTGCCTATGATACACATTTTTTGTTTCCTTTTTCTTTTCCTTTTTCTAATTTTTCTTCCTTTTCCTTTTCCCTTTCCTTTTCCTTTTCCTTTTCCTTTTCCTTTTCCTTTTCCTTTTCCTTTTCCTTTTCCTTTTCCTTCTTCCTCTTTCTCTTTTCCCTTCCATTTCCCTTTTTATTACTCTTTTTCATTTCCCTTCCCTTCCCTTCCCTTCCGTTCCCTTCCCTCCCCCTCCCCCCCCATCCTGTCCCCTCCCCCTCCCCTTTGCCTTCCCCTGTCCCCTCTCCTCTCCTCTCCTCTCCTCTCCTCTCCTCTCCTCTCCTCTCCTCTCCTCTCCTCTCCTCTCCTCTCCTCTCCTCTCCTCTCCTCTCCTCTCCTCTCCTCTCCTCTCCTCTCCTCTCCTTTTTCTTGCTCGTTCTCACTTATTGCAGATGTCTTATGGAACTCCAAAACTGATCTATTCCTATAGAGAGTTTAACAAGCAAAAATATGTCTAATGTGGTAGGAAGTACCAAGACATATTAAAGAAAGGGATATTGTACACTTTTGACAAAGCTTCCTAGAAGTGTGGAAGATACTTCAGACAGAAATGAAAGCTGCTCAAGCAAAGGGTCATCTCTAAAGTCAGACTTGAAAAATCTACAGTCAGCTTTTGCTCCAGAGAAGTCTCTTGCTGATGCCTGCGCTGGGGTACGTTTTGGGTTTTCAGAGTATGTGCTCAGATGGGGGGAAATTAAGAGATACTGGTTCATCATGAATTTACAGGTTAGAAGCAATTTGAGTTTTTATTAATTTATTTCAGAGCTTGGCAGCAATATCCAAATCATTTCATAATACTTTCCAAGTCATCAATGTTTTTGGCATTATCGTTGTAGCAATCAGTGTTTGTAAGTGCTTTATAAACTCTAAATTAGTAATGTCAAGAATTTTTGATTTTCACTTAGCTCACAGAGCATATTAAGTTGTTGTTCTAGCTCAGGAATGCCTCAGCCATCCCACAAATCAACTTCAGTGATCTGCTATTCTAGTGGAGAGATCTGAGTCCCTTGCTTAGAGACTTACACATTTCAGCAGTGATTTAGTTAAATTACCATGTAACCCAGATGACTGAGTGAATCACTACTGTCATCTCATTAAATAAAATTAGAGAGCTCCCTTTTGACTTAACTGAATTTCACCACAGAAGGGAAACCTATAGGGCAAATAGGCTGGAGTACTGGATCTGGGGTCCAGAGGAGGGTCCTGAAGATGATCGGAGGGGTGGAGCACCTCTCCATTGAAGAAAGGCTGAGAGATCTGGGTTTGTTTAGCTTCTCCACTGTATAAAGGTTAAGAGATCTGAGCTTGTTTAGCTTGGAGATGAGAGGGGGAGAACTCATTGAGACCTTTCAGTACTTGAAGGGAGCATACAAGCAGGAGGGGTATTGACTTTTTGCATAGTCTGATAGTGATAGGGCAATGGAATGGTTTAACCTAAAGGAGGCAACTTCTAGGTTAGATTTTAGGAAGAAATGTTTTACTCAGAGGGTAGTGAGATGCTGGAACATGTGGCCCAGAGAAACTATGGATGCCCTATCTCTGGAGACACTCAAGGCCAAGTTGGATGGGATTCTGGGCAGCATGAACTGCTGGATAGCAACACTGACCATGGTCAAATGTGAAACCAGGAGTTGGATTTGATGGTCTTTATGGGAACTTCCAACTGAGGATATTCTGTGATTCTGTAATTCTTTAAGGTCAGGGTATAGTGGAATATAATAGCAACCATGTTTGCTATCCTACAACTGTGTAGTGTGAAAGCTGGTAAAAAGCAAACATGTGGAAATGCTGGGTGTCATTTGTGGCATTTTGAGCCTTAACACAAAATTACCACAGCAGCAGTGACAGACATAGGGAAGGAGAGCAAAACCCGGTATTTAGCATCATGCTGAGATGGAAGAATTAACTTCTGAATTTGACTTAAAAACCTTGTGTTCTCCATATTTCATGAACTCTTGTTGGAACCAAATCACCTTTTGCCCCTTTTATCAAGTATTGCCAAAATTTCAGTGAAGGAGTTGATCCATTGGCGTACTGCCTCCAATTTCCCTGGAAGTATGACTTCAGCTGGGAGCAAGATTTATAGGCTTTGAATCAGCCATTTTTGCTGCTGTGGCAACAAAAAGAAAGTAACATTAGCAGCCCCACCAACTTCTTTGGCTGTGATTTTGGTGTTGAGTTGTCCTTCCCTCTCCCTCTTCCTTTTCCTCTCCTCCCTCTCCCTCTCTTTCTCCCTGTCCCTCTCCTTCTCCGTCTCTCTCTCTCTTTCTCCCTGTCCCTCTTCTTCCTTTTCTTTCTCATTATTTATTGTCTGTCCTTAAACCAATTAGATGGTGTCAGTGACATCTTCTTCTTTGCACTTTTGACTCCTTGATTATGAAGAAGTTCTGTGCAGGCACTGCACACAGGGCACTGCTCTGCCATGGCTCTGGCATAGTGAGTCTAAAAATGCTAACATAATGGACACTGATGATACTGTTTTTTCTACAATCACAAACATTATGTGCGGAAATACTTTGAGATATTTTCTTGATTTTCCTATGTTTTGCAGTGGTGGTGTAATTGGCTACTACTTCCCCAGAAATAAGAATAAACTGCAGAATTTGGCAGTAGTGTTTTGTGGAAATTAGGAGGTATTGTTACATTATGTTACTTCAGCACTGTGCCTGGATGCCTTCATATAAATACTGGCTGCATTATTTCTGGCTCTACTGCAGAAAGCAGTGGCCCCAAAGCTTCTAAATACATAAGTTCTGTAGGAAGAGTCATTAATACCAGCTTCCAAGAAACTCAACACTGGGTGTTTCTTTGAGAGACCAATAGTTAATTGCTGAACTAAGAATTAGCGGTTACAAGTAGCAATGATAAGGGACTGGTTGTATGTATACATGCTGTGTAGATATTTAGATACAAGTCTTAGTAAAATCTTCAAGTAACATGATAATTTTTATTTTCCAAAATGTTGTTCTCAGTGCAATATTGGGACTAGAAAATGTATGATTCATGGCTGAATTAAAAAAAAAAAAAAATACAAATGAAATCTAACTTTTGTGCATAGGACTTGTACGATTCTGGCTAGAATTTTGTCAAAGCCTATTTTCTAGAACAAATGTGGAAGCAGTGGAGAGAATTAAAAAGAATATAGAAAAATAGTCCTTCCCATAACAGGTTAAAGGACTTAAACCTGTTCCCTTCACTGAAAGGTGCTGCTGATTTAGTCTCTGTGCTTTGAATCCTATACCAGGAAAAGATACAAAGGGGCTTTTCAGCTCACTTGAAAGGTTTAGAATGACCCAAAAAGGTGAAAGCAGATATTAGATAAGACAACACTTCTTAGCAGTGACAGTAAACATTAAGACACCTTACCAGTTCTTAAAACGAGATTAGATAAGCCAATGTAGAGATCTGCTTAAATGTAGCTTCTTGTGTGCCCTGTGCTCTCTGCGGGCCTGACTGCCTCATTCCTTCTGACCTTGCTTGTCTATGAAAATACAAATCCTGTTATTCAGTTTATGTGTTGTAGCCAGGAACATCAGCATTGCTTTCCACATGCTCCTTGTTCTTCCCAGTCAATATTAAGACAATGACTCTGATTGCTGTCTTAATGACTTATAGTCAGTAGCTATAATTCAATCTCCACTCTTGAAATTTTGTATGTAGATCATACTGAATGATCTAGAAAAGTTGGGAAAGCATGAGATATCTGCTATTTCTCACAATACAAAAATTAACATCCACTTTAAGAGAACATTAGGTAACAGTTTTAAAATTAATCTATGCTTCCTGGCAGTGCATAATTATACTGTGTAAATGTATAATTATAAATATCATGCATTTATGTAGGATAAATCCATCAATGAATCTTAAATACAATGGAGAAAATACTATATTTAATTCAAGAAAACAGTAATTGTTGAAAACTGATGCAGTTTACAAAAAGAGAAAGGTCGTATACTGTTAGGTTGGGAGTTTCCTTGATCCAGCACGCTATCCCTTCTGTCCTTCATGTTTCAAGACTATTCAGTTTATCACAAGATTCAGGAAAGATTATTTTCCTTCATGATCAAGATGAATATGTGTGCTCTGAAGTGGGTATTTCTTTCAGTTCTTTAAAGCATCCAAGTTGGATACAACTGAAAAAGGCATGCCAGACTGAGTGAGTAGGCCAGAGCTTTGAGGGGGTACTGAGAATCCTCTGCTTTAAATGCTTGGCTGGTACATCTCAGCCAGCTAGTCAGGATTAAATTTATCTTGAGACCCGGGGACAGGGATGAATTTTCCACAATTCAGATTAGAAGGAAGCTTGGGATTTCTTTCAGTTTTCGTTATAGCTTGGAGCATGGATCATTTCTCACCTAATCAATTCCCTGTTATTGTTGAAGCCCAAGGTAACATCTTGTTCTTTTCTGTTCCCTGCCTAGGGCACTTAATAATTTAGTTTTTCATGGGCTGAAATGATGTAGTTTAGCCCAAATTACTGGGCTAGGAACAAGGTAAATGGAGGAAAATTAATATCTTGTGTCACAGAGCTCAGTCTGATTCCTCAGATCTCTCCTTCTGGTATTAAACATAAAACTTTGCCTTAGCAAATTAATTTGGCCTGAAAGAGTAAAAGGAATTTCAGATAGGCTGCGGGGAGTTTTCCTGCAAAGTTTGAAAACAGCATCTATTTTGTTTGTTGTTACTGTGTGACTAACTGAAGTAAAAATCTTTTGTCTAACATTGCATTCAAATTTTCCATGTAGTTCTATGTCCTTGAAATGTAGATTGGGAATACATAATGCAATAATAAAAATGTTGTTAGAATTTGGAGTTTATTTTAATAACAATATTTTAATAATTTAAGGCCAAACTTGCTAACACTTATTTAAGAAAGTTACTGATATACTCATGGAAAAGTTAGTGCCAATTTGACCACTACACATAGGACAAGTTTCCTTCTTGGCTGTCATTCTCTGCCATGGCAGTATATAGTGATTAAGTACCCACTTTCATAGAAGCATAGAATCATTTGTGTTTGAAGAGACCCTTACAGGCCATCTAGTCCAACCCCCCTGCAATGAAAAAGGATACCTTGATCAGGTTGCTGAGAGCTCTGTCCAGCCTGACCTTGAACGCCTCCAGGACAGGGCATCCACCACCTCTCTTTCACAACCCATTCAGTGCCTCACCACCTTTATTGTAAAAACTTTTTCCATATATCCAATCCAAACCTTCCCTCTTTGAGTTTGAAACCATTTCCCCTTGCCTTAAAACAACAGACCCTGCTCAAGACTCTGTCCCCTATTTTCTTTAGATACTGAAAGGTTTATTCTTGGTAAGGAAGCCCTTAGCTGACATGGCATTAACCTCTCTGATTATGCCTACCCCCCCCTCCGAAAATAATAATAATAATAATAAAGCCCAGAGATGATCCTTGGTTGCCCACGTCTGGTGAGACATAGTGTCTGACTCCCCAAGAGCAGGTATGCCTTACCAAATAGAACAGGCTTACCCCAGATATTTTCTGAATATGGTATGCCTTCCTTAAGGATCTAGAACTACTTCATGTATTTGTATAGATTTCAGGTACAATGTTCTAGAATATAAAGTATTACATGGTAGCTTTTGATGCTTCCTTAACGAGAAGGCTGAAGTGTGTGTAGTGTTCTTCAACGCTATGGGATGAGCCTGAGGACACATCATGTGGGGATATTTGGTGAGGCATGGAACAGGCTGACTAGGGAGGTGGTGCAGTCACCGTCCCTGGAAGCTTTCAAGAAAAGTACAGATGTAGCACTGAGTGACATGGTTTGGTGGACATGGTGGTGACCAGTTGATAGTTGGACTTGATGACCATAGTGGTCTTTTGCAAGTTTAAGGCGTCTATGATTTTATGATTCTATTATCTTGCTCCTGTTTCAAAGCAGCCTAAGCCAAATGCCTTCAGCCAACTGTTGCTGCCATTTGCCATCAAAAAGGCAAGCATGGTTTGGGAAGTCAGCCCATTCTCTATCTGTTGCCTGGTTGTGAATAAAATAACTGACTCCAGATTAGGAATTCATGCATTTTGGAAAGAGAAGGATGCAGTTTGAGCATTGGTGTATTATTTTATAAGAAAATTACAATGGGCTTTGCATAATATTTAGGAAAAACAGTTTTAAGATAGACTGCAGATAGCCTCATAATGCATAATTGAACTGTAATAAATAGCAATCCCATTATTTGTTCCTAATAGAGATCATTTAAGCTAAATAAGAATACGATTCATTTTTTTGGTGTTACTGAGTTTATAAGCTCCATCACCAGAGCATACACGTTAGAGGTATTCAAACAGAATAATGAAAGTTAATGAAATTTAAGTTTCTTATGACAGCTTGATCTGTTCCAATAAAGACAAGTGGGCTGAAATGTAGCTAAGGAAGGAACTAATATCTTCTTCAAGTGACTGAGAAAGCAATATGAGTAGTACAGCAGTGCATGCACCCGCATGACTGTTGCATAGCAAAAAATGCTATTCAGAGAAAAAGTCTTGACAAATAACTATTCTGTGTTACTTAGGAAATATTTGCTTGAATTACCTGTTCCCTTCCTGAGGAAATGACTCAAAACAGGACTGGGCTAGGTTAAATCCACAATAGATTTTAAGCACCTGAGTATAAATTTGATTCTTTAACACCACCCCTGTGGCTCCCTTACCCTGGATACACTGCAGAGCCCCCTGGTTTTACCTGTAGCATGGGTGGTTATGTGAAAGGACCATGGTGTTGCACTGCCATCTCTTCCACCCCAGCAGCATCATCTCTCCTGGTTTAGCTGTTTGGTCTGGCTGTTTTTTGAAAATGAAGAATTAGATGGCAGAAAGTCAGAATTAAATAGTATAAGGACAGAAGGGCCAATCTTTTACTGTTGGCGTTAGGCAGCAGAAAATTCTGAGCCGGGAAATTTAACTAAATTTTCCCATTTCTGCAGAGCATCAGCTCTCCCCTCTGCTAATGAGTCACAGCTTCTGCTGCTCTCTTGAAGCTGGGCCTTACCTTGGGCAGTGCAGCACCTGTGGAGCAGACAATTTCTGCAACTTTTCTTAGAGCCCTCCTGAGAAGCCATGAGATCGCAGAATCACAGATGGGCATTCAAAGCTGAATTCTCTGTCAAAGGGGAATAAAACTGAAGAAAGAGGTATTCAGCCTCACACAGGATGACAAAGTGAATATTTCTGAGTATTTCTAAGTGTACATGGAAGCTCAAATTAAAAGTCACTAACCCATGTACTTTGAAAAGTCATAGGGGAGATTTTTCACCATCACTCAGTCCAGGACCAAAGACAAAACAAAGATGGGAGACTGAAGAGAGGCAGCTTGTCTCCATAGGCTCATGCACTCCATGTCTTGCCAAAGTAATTCTGATAACTGAAGGAGTAACCAGAAGAGCACAGGGCTCTGCTTAAAGCAGAATGGCTGTGTGTGAAATAAGTAGGTGGGCTTAGTGCAGCATCTAGTGGACGAATGTCCACATCACAAAAAAAGACCTTGCGTCTGCCTGACTTCATTGCAGGAGTAATCTGCAAAAGCCCAATGGATGGTGGAGAAGTGCAAGATGCACTGCAGCTGTAAGAGGCATTGCTCTTCCTAACGAGGCACACTGGCAAAAAGAAGAAACTTATCCTATTATTACTCATTTCATAAATGTGAGTTAGGTAAATAGGGAACTTGAGGCAACATAGGTTCATTTTAATCAGAGTGAGTTAAATCAGTGGTTATGAACATAAATTAATTCAGAGGAAGGAAATCTTCAGTTTAATGGTGATTTTTAAACTTCATTTGCATCTTAATTCCTAAGGAATCTTTCTCATTGACTGGTTCAATGTTGTTATGTGCAAGCAGATATAATTTTTAAACTTGATTATCCTAGTGAGAGGAATGCATTGAGAAGGGAACCTTATACCTACACATTCATTGAATAAATTATATATGGTTTCTAAGATATTTGTTTCTGTCTTAATTTTTGAATTTTCATAATGCATTTCAATTTAACCAGTTGCTAAGGTCATTAGAGAGATGGTGGACTGAAAACCTGGCATGCTGATGTTCTCACAAATAGGTTACCCATGGAATTTTCAAAACTAATTAACAGCCAGGCACGTCATTCTTGCTCACGTAAATGATTCTGAGCTAAATCAGAATTACGTGCCTCACCTTGGTAGATATTTTTGAAAAAATTCCTCACATTTTTAGGTCCTTAAAAAAAATGGCAACATGTTCTTAAATTTTGGTTATTGTAGATCTCACATTCTCCTACCTGGCTTTTATTTATACAGTGGAAGAGGAGAACAGCATGTCTGCTAATTTATTTCTGAATCATTTTCTCAGATTTCAATGGATTAGTTTGCAGGAGGAAAACATTCCTGCTGCATCTAATAATAAATAAAAAGTAAAAGGATTGGAGGTAAATGCTTATTTACACAACAAAAGCAGAAAATATTGGCCTTTGAAAAGCATGTAATGTTTGCATTCAGTCTTTTGTAAAAACTTATAGTACATGGTAATGTGGCATATTTACAAAGTTTGAGCTATCAAAAAAAACCCCAGCAATTTCTTGGTTTCATGTATGTCATTTTGCAAAAAGGTAGCATTCCTTAACTCCTTAAAATCCAGAGATCAGTCAGCAATGCAATACATTTTGTTATTTCTTTAACTGGTAATTTTATTAATTTTATTAAGTCTAGGGTTAGCATAAGTTGTCCTGATTTTGAACTCTAACACTTGAATTTAAATAGAAAAACCTATTACATTTCAAATCCTAACAACTTTTATTTCTAGAAGTTGAATTTTTAGTTTTTTTCTAATTTTAAAACTTTGATGGCTCTAGTGACCAGTGAGCCATTTAGGGACAAGTGCCTTTTTTGCCTTTTATCCTGTCTTTGTCTCTCCACGTCAGAGACCCAAGCATCCAAAGGGCATCCTCACCAATCTTCTCTTTGCCTTGGATATTCAGGGAACGAAAATGTCAGTTCATGGTGGGACTGAGTGTAAGTCCTGTTTTCATCCCTCCATCCTCTCATCTCTCTGAGCAGAGCAGCAAGGAGTCATGCCCACTGGATCACTGGGTGCCACCAGGGAGCAGATTGCTTTTGCAGGTGCTCTGCTTGGGCCACCCCTTCAATTCCCTACTCACATATTTTTGATTCTGTCAACCTTGTATGCTGTTTCTTTTTTCAGTTGTGCCTTCATCATACCCCAGAAAGTTTTGCTTTTTTTTTTTCTCTTATTTTTCTTCTCTTTCAGAAGATACAGTCATAATTGCCATAAATCTTTGATAAAATGAATAGACTTGTGAAGGAGAGGTATCTTAGAACACTTTTTACCTTGACTATTATGAAGCCTTTGGTATTACCTCCACTTATATCCAAGTTGGGACATTATTGTTTGGATGGCTGGACAACTAAGATGAGTAAAAAATAGCCTGAATGATCAGGTTTGTAGGGTTTTTGTTAGGGGTCACTAGCCAGGAGACCAATAACATATGGAGTATCACAGAGGTCTATGCTGGGGCCTATCTTCTTTATCTGTTGATCATAATTTGTGACCTGCAGATGTGGAGCATGTTTGTCAAGTCAGCAGGTACCATAATGTGGGGACTAGTAGTTATGTTAAGTGGCAGGGTGCCAACCATGTGAACCTGGACAGTCTGGAAGAAGACACCAACAGAAAACTCCTGAAATTAGACACCTATGACCAGGAGATCCAAGGAAGTGGTTATATCCCTCTTCTCAGAGCTTGTTGGATCCCATGCACCTTCCAGCACAAGATGCTGATAAATTCAAGTAACTTCACATAGACCATCAGTGTGAGAGCACGTACTCTGTGAGGAGAGGTTGAAATACATGGGATTGTTCAGCCTTTGATGGGACAGCTTCAAGAGGAACCTGACTGCAGAGCCCAGTGGCTACAAGGATATCTTCAAGGAGACAAAGATAGGCTCTACACAGTGTCTCATGGTAGAAGGACAAGAGTTGATGGACATATATTGAAAGAAGAGATATTCAGACTGGATTTAAGGAGAAACTTTTACCACCAGAATAGCCACAAAGAGTAACAGGTTGCCCAAAGAGGCTGTGTAGTTTCCATCCTTGGAGATTTTCAAGACTCAGTGAGATAAACCCTGAGAAACTTCAGCTTAATTCACAGCTGACCCTGCTTTGAGCTGGAATTTGGACTGCAGAGCTCCTGAGGTCCCTTCTGATCTGATTTATTCTGTAATTCTGCTATCTAAATTCTTTCACGCTAAATAATGCATGGCATAGTACATTCCTTGCTCCTGGTAAAAACACTCCAGTCTGTCTTCTTCCTTCCTTAAAAAAAAAAAAAAAAAAGAAAGAAAGAAAAAAAAAAAAAAGAACCGAAACAAAAAGAAACATTTTGAAAGATCAGATTTTCTCATTGTATGAGAAGTGTATTTGCACTGAATATATAATGGTAATATATTCCATTGTACAAGATAGCTGTAAGAAGCCTCTACAGAAGCATCAAATGTCAGGAACAGTAAGTTTATGAGAACTATGTTTAACCGTCTGGATATACTTATCACTTTATCCTTCTTTATAACAGAGTAGCAGCTGTTAAAATTAACCCATATTTGGCTGTAGGATGTTTCTAATCCACATAGTTGCAGATAAATACTTTAAAATATGACCCTTGTGCATCCTGACATCTCAAATAAGAGGAACAGATTATGGGTAGAGTTTCCATTTCTGCTTAACTCCTTTGTAGTGTCAAGTTTCAACTGGTTGATATCACTGTATTGAGGTCTGCCCAAGAGCAGTTGGTAAGAGATTCCAGATGGGCATTTCTGGCTGTGATGTTCATAATGGATCAGAAGCCTCAGTAGTAGATACAATTCTCCCACAGCTACTGAATCCTGTTCAGCTCCTCCACATTATGTTCTGATGCCAAGAAGTGACATAAGCTTCATGATATTCTGGCAGAGATGGGATGTGCCAGCAGGGAGGGAAGAGCAGACTGCCTGGGACATGGAAGAGTACAGGTGGCATGAGGGAACATTTGACAGAGCCTCAGGATGCCAGCCTACACTCACGTGGCTGCAACGTCACCTGCACTTGCAGCAGTTCCGAAAAATAATGTACTTAATTTAAAAGAAGATCATGTTGACAGATATAAAGCCCTCCCAGATTGCTATCCAAATATGTGACATGAAGTGGCAGACCACCTTAGGAGTAGTTACTTCATGCTAGGGAATATTTGAAATCCCATATGTATATCAGAGGGATGCTCAGCTGTGGCTTTGTGTTTCTGACCTTGGTTGTAAGGCAGGAAACCATGTTGTGGTTCTGGTCTGCTTCCCAGCATGTGACTGGCTCAGCCTGACTTCTTCATTTTACTGAAAAGATCCTTTTACTATTTAATTTAAATCTAATACCTGGAATATGAACACAGATAATTCTTCTTGTAGGCAAGAGCAGATATGTGTGTCTCTCATGCATTGATTGAGGATTTGACTGCAGGAATATCCTTAAACTCTCAGAGGCTGAATGCACTCTCTTGACATTTATTCTCATGTACTAAATAGTTTAAACCTGCTGTTACACATACAGATTCAGTGAGTGAAACAAAATTGAAGGCATACATTGTTTTTACTACTAGCAGCATTCTGCAAAAAATATAGAAGCATCTTCCTGTGAGGTAGACACAAAACAATATGATTTGTGTACTAACATTTCAATAACTTATTTATTATTTTTTAGCCATAACTATAAAATAACTTGTATGTCTCACTGACACAAGAAATTAGGATAATTCCCAGGTAAAAAGCTGTTTAAGTACTCCTCTAGGAAATTTATGTAACTTTAGCTCCTTCCTATGGCTGAAAATGCAATCGTCTAAAATAGACACCACAGCTACTTATCCTTAGTAAAAGAGATATAATTATTGGTTGCGGCTGGCAGTTCATCTTATTCAGAAAAATGGTTTGATATTAAAAGAACAGAATTCCAGCAGTTCTGTTAACCATCCAGAGTAAATCAAGCTGCTGCATGTATTTGCAACTGAATTAAAGACAGTTTCTACAAATATTTTAATTATCAATTATATGTGTAGATGACATTTAATTTTTAAGTTGTATGTATATGTATTTAAACTCTCTAGAATAATTTTCATCATTGTTTTCACAGGCCTTACTTCAATTAGTAAGTCTTTGGAGATATATATATATCCTTTTTTTTATGTTTTTTTTTTCTTTTTTTTTTTGTATTGTACAGTGCAAAACATATTATTAGCAATTGCTATGTAACAGACAGAAATAATATGATTGAGAGTAGAAATGTAGTCTGGTTGTACACTGACACTCATAATTGAGAAATGTAGGAAAATTCATGTGTTAGGTAGTAGCAGAATTAATCTAAATCATATTTAATAGAGGATAAAGACCTTTAAAGCAATAATAGTTAAACAAGAGTACAGGTAAGAATAATAATATTAAAATGTAAAGTCCATAGTTTTGCCCATTAGTCTGCATAAATGTAAGGGTTTGAATTCATGATCAGGTTACCACAGATTAGCATAATGTCATGTGTTTTTTGAGCATGAGATTGACTGTGTCTGTGCTCCTTCCTGGCAGCAAGTAAGAGGTAATGCAATTTAGCTCTATTTCCAGTAAGAGATGAGTTAGCCACAGATTATGAGTAAACATGTGGACAGTTACCACCATTCATTTGAGGCAAAATCAATTGTTAAATTAAGGTAATTTAGCAACGGATCTGAACATGGAGTGTTTGCAAACTTCCAAGTTTAAAGCAGTCACAGCAGAGTAATATTTGGCAATCCATGAATGAATGGTTAACAGTGGTGCTGAAGATGGCATTTGTGTAGGTTCTGAATGTCCCAAGCATGACTGGAGTCATTGTCTTTGGAGTAAGATCTGTGAGAAGTAGCAGTTTTCAAATCTGGAGGTCCTTTTTTTCCAGTTTTGTACCTTCCAATACAAGACAGATTTGGACATGCTCAAAACAGTACAATGTTGGTCCTCCAAGATGTTAAAAAGATTGGAACAGCTCTTCTATGAGGAGAGGCTGAAAGCTGGAACTGTTCAGACTGGAGAAGAGGATGCTCAGGGATAACTCACGAATGTCCATATATATATCTCAGGAGGGTGCAAAGAGGATGAAGACAGACCCTTCTCAGTGGTGCCCAGAGCTAGGACAAGAGGCAGTGGGCATAAACTGAACACAGGATGTGCCCTCTGAACATCAGGAAGCATTTCTGTGCTATATGAATGCTGGAGCATTGAACAGGTTGCCCAGAGAGATCGCAGAGTCTCCTCCTTGGTGAACTTTTTCTTCCCAGAGTAGATATTAGGAAGAAATTCTGGGCATAGGTTGCCCGGTAAGGTTGTGAATGCCTCCACCCTGGAAGCATTCAGAGCCAGGCTGGATGGGGCTTTGAGCAACTTGGTCTAGAGGGAGGTGTCCCTGCATATAGCAGGGGAGTTGGAACTAGATGATCTTCAAGGTCCCTTCCAAGCCAAACCATTCTATGATTCTAAGATTCTATGATCTTCAAAAGTCTCCTGAACATGGTGCTGGGCACCTTGCTCTGGCTGTCTGTTACTGCTGGAGCAGGGTTGGATCAGAGCTCTCTTCTAACCCCAACTAGTCTGTGCTTCTATGAATCCATTGTCCAAACACCTAGAGGAACTTAATTATTTAAGATTTATTCTGAATTCCTTAATTTCTTCATTGTCTAGGTAAAAATCTGGTAGAAACAATATGGTGACATTCACTCCTATAACACACAAATACCTAAGGAATCTTATGAATGACCACAAGTACCTCAGTTCTTTTGGTGGATCCTTTCTGCACTGTGGTGTGTTTCAATTACAATCCTTAAATGACTTTCGTAGTCACTTATGGCATAACAATGCATTAGAAAGAAGAAAAGAGGACATGAAGTTCTCTCAGTATTCCCATAAAGGAATAATTTACTTAACTGAAAAAAATGCAGCTGAGACTTTACTTAATGCTGTTCTTTAGAATCGACCCTAATCTCCACCATGAAGACATAAAGGGATGCTAAAAGCTAAGTAGATTATCATAGGAAAGTCTCCTTGAAAGTCATTTAACAGCTAATCATATGCTAAGGTCAAATACTACCAGTTTCACATGGGAAAGAAGAAGACATCCAGTCTGATTTTCTTTCAGTGAGACAAACTTAGGAATATATCCAGATTCATGGATTCTGCGAATGATCCCTGAGAAACATTCCCTCTCTGATACTTGTCCTGATTTTTAGTTTATCTCAGGTTAGTTTGGCTAATGACAATGCAAAGGGCAACAGAGGCCTCACTCAACTGGAAGAAATATACTGGGAGGGAGGAAGGTGATTCTCCCACTCTCCTCTGCCATGGTGATGCCACATTTAGAATACTGCATCTAGTTCTGGGATCTCCAGTTCAAAAAAGGCAGGGGTCTCCTAGAAGGAGTCCAGCAGAGGGCCACAGATATGATAAAGGGCATGGAGTATCTCCTGCATGAGGAAAGGCTGAGTAACCTGGGTCTGTTCAGCCTGGGGAAATGAACAATGAGGGGAGATCTGATTAATATTCAAAAATATCTAAAGGGAGGTGGGAGGCAAATGGATGAGATCAGGCTCTTTTAAGTGGTGTGTAGTGATAGGACAAGGCGTAATGGCCTAGAACTTGAAAATAGAAAGTTTCGTACCAACATGTGGAAGAACTTCTTTACAGTGAGAGTGAAGGAGCAGTGGAACAGATTGTCCAGAGAGGTTGCAGAGTCCTCTTCTCTGGAGATATTCAAGACCCATCTGGACATCTACTTGTGCAACCTATTGTAGGGTATCTGCTTTAGCAAGGGGGTTGGACTCAACGATCTCTTTAGGTCCTTTCCAACCTCTGTGATTCTATGATTCTGTGAAATATGGTACAACATTCTCTTTTCATTTTGCTAACAAGAAAGCTTTACTGTGTCTAAAAACACCTCCACCGCCCAAGAACAATTTTTGCAATGTGGTTAAATGGAAAAGAATCTGGAGATCTTGGGCACTACATCACACATCTCTGTGTTCCATCTTCAGTTTAACTTCATTTCTACACTCTTCTACAAATAAAGAATTGGAACAGGCTTCCCAGGGAGGTGCTGGAGTCAGCATCCCTGGAGGTGTTCAAGAAATTTGTATATATGGCACTGAGGGACATGTGTTAGTGAGCATGATGGTGATAGATGGATGGACTAGACGATGTTAGTGGTCATTTTCAACCTTACTGATTGAGTCTATGATTCTATTATTATATATTAAAATCATCTGAGAATACTTATCTATTGCTCTCCAGCTTGAAAAAAAATCTGGGATTACTGTCCTGCAAATTTTAAGCAGCTCTGTGTGCAAAGGCCACTGTTAGGTGTAATGATCTGGGGATTCATTGTGGCTTAGTGACACAACCTGCTTTCCATCATAACTCAGTTCCCTACACTCTAAGCTAATAGTCATGCCTCAGAAGAATCAAATTTCATAACAAGGAGCTGAACACTATAAAAGGATGTGATTGCATCATGATACTGCTTAAAACCTACTTTTTCTTCTCATGAATGAAAGCATTTTTCTTCCAGAGTGGAAAGGAATGTATGAATGTAGGCAATATGATGACTCACAGCTGTAGAACTGCTCACATGCATAACATTCACAAGGATGATGGTCTGGCTACAGTCAGTACGTGCCTGCAGTTCTTGTAGATGTGTCCAGGCCAGTCAGAACACCTTAAAACACTCTATCTCTGGCAACCCAGAGATCAGCACAGGATGCAAAACCAACTCAGACAGCAGTGCAAGGAGTTGGGTGGCCAGCCCTCAGTGACAGATGTCTACATTACTTCCTTTGCATGGGCTTATGTAGCTTATCTCCCCAAACAGCATGGTTTTGTTTGCATTGAAGCCCTAACTCTGGTTGACAGAATTGTATTTTCTGAGTTTTGTTAAAATATGTTTTATAAATATTTTGATCCAGACAAAATGCAAGTAAGAAGCTAATGAGAGCACTACAGATCTATGAAGTGAGGTTGATGGACATGGCGGGGAGGGAGGGGAGGAATAGAAGAAGGATACAACTTCATCATTTTCAACAGAGAATGCCATTCTTCACCCCCTTTTTCCAGATGAAGGAAGGAAATAGAATCATAGAATCATAGAATGCCCTGGATTGAAAAGGGCCACAATGATCATCTAGTTTCAACCCCCCTGCTATGTGCCGTCATAGGGTCGCCAACCAGTAGACAGTTTTCACTTTGAAAGAAGCTTTTAAAATGACATATTTAATAAATTAAAGTGACCTTAGAAATCTGGAATGGGAGACTGTCATTCTCTGTCATTGCTGAGGTGGATTAAGAAGTTGGAAGAGCCTGCCAAGGTTGATGACAATCAAAATGACCATTCCAGCCAGCAAAATTGTTGTGTAGAAATCACATTAAACCACACAGACTTTTCTGTCACACCATGAGCTGGTTGAAGCAATGATGTTTGCTTATTTATTTGTTTATTTATTCAATTTACAAGAGGCTCTGGTCAGCACACTCCCTAAGGGCACACATAATAAAAGCAGTACATCAATTAAACAGGGATGTTTACAGCATTGACAGAGTGCCTAACGAAGGACTTTGAATTACTTCAGGCCTGTCCCTTTGGAGAATACTCAGCTTGTAACTCTCATGCATCTGGAAGGTTTGGAGGAGAAAAAGGTTGCATGAATATGTGGATGTACCTTGAAGCGTGGTTTGAAGGACAACAGGGACTTCAGCTGTTGTCTTGTGCCTATAAGGGAAGTGAATTCTGCAGTTTGGAGCTCTACATGAGATGAACCTCAGATGTTAACAGCTATTTATGTACTCAATCACAACTAGGTACTAATGGGTGTTATTACATGCCCTGTTTTTTAATTTTAATTCTAAACTTGCTCAGCCTACCAGTGAAAATCCCACAAGGTACCAGACTGCGTCTATCTATAAAATCTGGGCCTTGGTAGACTGTTGCTACAGCATTACCATCTCAGGAGAGAGGCAGTCTCAGAAGTCTCTTCTATAGTTATTTGGTCAAGTACACGTAGAGGTAAAAGTTTTATTTTTATTAAGGGTCTGCCGTATAACAAAAACATGTCCCAAGGGTAATAAAGACTAAATTAAACAAACCTCACATACCGCTCTGTTAACATCAGCTCCTAGCCATGCAGTGTGTCCTAACTGCATTCCATTCCCATGGTTAGTACCCATTACCTATTTCCTTCACGCTGTAAAGCCAATGCAGAGTTATGGTGACCATGAAAGGACAAATGCCATTCTCAGAACAGCTGTGCTATCTTCTTCATGACATTTGTTGTAAGGTGGTGCTGGATGCAAACATGGTGTCCCACATTCTAGTCCTTCAGTTCCTGCAGTGTATGTGGGAGATTTGTCTGTGCCCAAGAAAAGCTCTATTTTCATTCTGAAATTCCAACTCTTTACCAACAATTCCTCAGGCATCCATGGGAAGTCCTCAAGGAAGGGTCTTGTCTAGATGCATAAAGAAAAAGCAGAGACAAAATCCTGACTTTTCTCTCCGGATATTTTTAGACAGAAAAGCCAGTGTTATTCTAATGACTTAGTGATTTGGGGTGCCTCCTGTTTTAGGATTTCCAACTTGAAATACCCCAGGGCTTGGCTTTTAAAAACAGCTGTACTCTCTTGTCTACAATAGATGCTCTGTACTGTCAAATCTCATCATACCTATGGATGTTCGGCTCCTACAAAATCAGACAGAAAGCCTTCCCGCTCATGCACTCTAACATCACGGGCTGTTTCTGCACAAGGTTAGCCCATACCTGTAAATCTGAGTGATGATGTTTAATTGCGTAGCTCAAAAGAGTTATGCAAAGATCAATTAGCTAATGTCTTTAATGTGCTCCACACGTATCGGTGCATCCACTGGCATAGCACTGCCCTTCCTTGCCATGCTCAGTAGGAGCACTGTTGCTTTAAAAAGGGAGCATGTCCAAGCTCTCCTCCTCCACTGGATCTAAGATGGATGCTCCTGCTGCAGCACAGCCTGTGAGCAGACTTTGCCCAGCCTGCTTTTTTTGTTTTTCCTGGAAGCTTGCTCCAGACAAATCAGCTGCAGTGCAGACTGAGCCGAAGCAGGAGGGCAGCTCTCCTCAGGTAAGCTACCACCAAGCTGCTCGCTCAAACACCTGGATGGGGCAGAACCAAGGATGCTGCCATTCTGAGAATTATGGTCCTTCCCGTCTGTGCTTCTAGCTGAATTACAACAGCTCTCAGCCAGGCAAGAGTCAAATGGCCCCAGGCTTCTTCTCCCTTTATCTTCTCTCCTGGCTGAGTGATGTTCATTTAGCTACAAGGAGGACAGGGAGACTCCTGTTCCCCCACCCTACAATGATCTCATGCACGTTGCTTTGCATTAGCATCACTCCATGGAAGTATTTCTAAGAGACAAGGGTCTCTCTCTGAGGCTGTGCTGGGTGGGGCCTGGTGGCAGGCTTTAACCCCATGGCAAGGAGGTGGTATTCAATCACCAGATGAGTTCAGGAAGGTTCTGCAGGCTTATCATGGGCCAACCACCACCAGGAGCGCTTTAAGCTACGTTGGCTCCTTTTCCCCTAGAAATACATTGGTTTCCCAGTAAGCTCCAGCATTAGAAAGTCATCTTAGAAGTGTCAACCAGGTTCTCCAACAGCTCTCCAGAGTATAGCTTTATTTCATTTCATTATTTCTGTGGATGCCTTGGAGGAGACGCTCCCTCTGGGTAACACTCATTTTAGATTATTCCTTTCCTCTGGGTAGTGGAGTGCTGGAGGTAGATATTCCTGCCTGATGCGGAGCTGGAGGCAATGCCCTTTCCCTTAGCAGCTTTAATTTACAGGAGTGTTTCACCTGGGTCAATAGTAACTGGCCCTGTTAGTACTCCCACAACCCTGGGGGATAGAATATGCTTGTGCAGCATCAGTAGGGTGGAAAATCTCTGCCTGGACTTTTAATACCATTTGAGAAATAGAAGAGTTTTGTAAAGGGCCAGTGGTCAAACTGACTGTGAAGGAGCAAAAGAGGATGGCTGCAATCAGCCCTGTGCACACTGCAGTGGAGGACTGAGTTGGCTGGTGAACTTTGGGGAAGTGTCTGTACTATGAGCACCCAGCTGAGAAGCTCTTGTGAGTGAGGGTACTGATAGGATTCCCAGGCAACTTGGGATTAAAGTCTCTGCCCTTCCCTCCATCTGGTTTCTAGTGGCCATTAAGAGTTTACCATTTTTCTTGTAAAGTCATGATGGTGGGCGTCAGACTGTGGAGGCAGAAAGGAGCTTTGTTTTTAACTGTTGGATTGAAAACACATGGAACACCCTCCAAGCTTTCAGCTAGTAACCATTGCTTTTCCCACCACAAAAAGAAATGATCAGGTTTCAGAGGTTTAGCTAAAACCAGTACAAAACCAGGACAGAGGAGAGGACATCTTTCCAAGGCATTTCTCTCCAATGGGACCTTCCTGTTGTTGGTGGCTCCACTGGCTGGTGCTGCTGTGTGGCTTGGAGCCAAAGGCAGCCCCTCTCCAAAAAGTAAAAGGTGACATTTGATGGCTTTTCCTCATCCAGAGTGGTGGTTTCCCCACATGTGGAATGATCGCATGTAACAGAGGTCTCTCCTATACTTTGGTTGGAGTATAGGTGGAAAATTTCCTGTTAAGTTTAGGTGTGCCCATGATGATGTCTCCTTTTATTTGCTTTCTGCTGACATTGGAGTTAATGAAATATAGGGTTTAGGTTTTATCTTTTATTGTTTGGTTGGTTGGTTTTTCTTTACTTTTTTATATTTTGTTTCACAGAATAAGAATTTTGTAACTGAAAAGCCATTAAATACTAAAAACTATGGCACTTCCCAGAAATGAACTGAGAATTACGTATTTAGGAAAATCTGTGGAACATCAGCCACAAAGTTCCTGACTGCTGGAAATTGCTGAAAAACACTGACTTGGAATGGGAGCTAGGAAGGTGGATACATCAGTTCATAGAAAAATTATATTAAAAAAAAGAATTGAACATTTAGATAATCGGGGCTTCTTTCCAATGTTTTGAGCAAAAGAAAATCTGCACAGAAGAAACAAAATTTGTACTGCTGCTTCTAGCACACATGGTGGCAACCCAGGTTCATCTCTGACATGAAACCTGAATCTAATTAGAACTCAGTTGAGATGCTTTCGCTCTTTTCCTTAGTAAAGTTTAAATGCAATAGTATAGAGACAAACAATGTTAGACTTTACATTAAATGGGAATTAGTTTCAGGCCCAGTCTGTACATTTATTTATTTATCATGCCTGAATTTATCACTTTATTTGGTGATGTTTGGCAATCAAGATATCAGTTTCTTGGGGGGAGGGGAGATGGGGAGGAAGTGGAAATATTAATTTATCCAAAATGCCCCAAAGCCCAGCCTTCTCTGTCTCTTGTGAATTGTGATACATCATCAGTTTTATTTTTACTTCTGCTTTCATCAAGTATTTTTCCTTTAGGCTTATCATTTCTCTCTAAATAGTAGAACCACATGATGCAAGCAATGAAGGCTGGTTTCCGGTGGTTCCTCTTTGGAGCTGCCAGCAGCAGTCTGAGATGCTCAGTGCTAGAGGTGGTAGTACAGACACTTTTATTCCATCAAAAGCAAATTATGGGAATTGTGTGTGGGCATTAAAGTCCTCTTGAAACTCTTTCAGGAAACGTTCAAGGTAAAAAAAAATATTCTTTTTATATTTGTTTTCATTTTTTTTGTACTTCTGTCTCCAATCCAGCAGTTCAGAAATGATTCTTCAGCACGATAGAGTTCTTATTTTCCTTCAGCCAGATATAGTCCCTACTGAGTTTCCACCTCTACGGGCCATCTATGAGCACCAACAGTTCAGTTCTATGTGATCCAAAGTGAATGAGATCTAAGCACTGTACATAACTTCTCTGTAACCAGACGTTTCCTGAAAGTGAACTTTCCCTTTAAAACTCTTTTTGGAGATGTAATGCTCTACACAACACATAGTCCAAATCCCAGGAAGATCTGCTTCCATATACATTTCATGAAAGCCCATATACTGAGCTGAACCCTCTGGAATTTGCCAGAGGAATGGATCAAATAAAGTTCAGTATAAATAAATGGCCTGAAAGCAACAGGATGAAACAGTGTGAAGTGATACATGTAGGAAGGGATATCCAATTGCACAAGTGCTGAATGCACACTGATTAGCGAGTAGGCAGAGGAGGATGGATGGGATAGAAATGAATGTCAAAACAAGTCTTAGAAGACAGTGAGGCTATACTAAAGCTTGTATAAAAAATAAAAAATGTGAGATATATTTTAGAGAAATATTGGAAATGTGAAATAGAAGGAATTATTCTGCTGGGCTGTGTGCTGAGGAGGGATGGAGAGTGTAGAAGAAACAACTGAAGATATGGATTTTATGAGCTATGGTGAGGGATTAAGTAGAGCAAATTGTCATAAACAATGCTCATCTTCAAATAAAAGTTGTTATTGTAACAGAAATTGAGTTCTATTAAGCTATAACATTTTCTAATGGAATAGAGACAAGTTAAAGATAGAGCATTACTTTACAAAGTCATGAGTGACACTGAGAAGATGAACAGGAGCTCTTTGTTTCTTCTACTGTGACATGCTGGGACAGCTGATACAAATACCAGGAGCTGGATTCAAGATAATCAAAGTTAAATTGTCATAGAAGAGGTGAAAAAAATGAGGAACTTCACACTGAAGAGTATTATGAAAGTAGAGCTATATATGGAACATTTCTGGAAGATTATTGCTGAGCATTTTATCTCCTACTTGGGGGAGAGCCTTGTATACACAATAGAAAGAACATGCTTGTAGAGCTGCAGACCATGTGAAGGACCATGGCAAGGTTTACACCTTTGTTTAATGCACGTAGTACGTGTTCATACACTACAATGACTTCAGCTTGTACTGACATAACTGACCTAGCAGGTGTAGTCTTAGTAACAGTCTAGTCCTCATAATACAAAATACAGTGCATGCTGATGTTCATTCAGTGCTCTTCTGCCCCAACATCCTGTGTAAATACCAGACCTGTCCCTGGTGAGCTCAACCATGTGGTGTCTAAAAAGTGACTCTTTTAAGCTCATTTGGATTTATCCGTATTACAATAAAATCTGGGGTTATACATAGTTATATTAAGGAGAGGCACATATATTGTGAATGAACTGTGTGAAGGTTTCTGCTCTGTGTCAATAGGACCAGCTCTTTATTTCTGTTTGTCACAGAAAATTTTAGAAATTATAAAACAAGATATAAATAGAAATCTTCAGAAAAGCAGAACTGTTTGGTAGCTAATGAGGACTGACAGTAATATCCTTGTTTTCTCCTTCAAGTTCATATTTCATCCAAGTAGTTTTTCACCCTCTCTCATTTTTCTTTTAAATGTATGCATGGCTGTAGAAGGTACTTTAAAAAATGTGTACAAAGAGTGGTTTTGTAAATGATTTAATAGATAAAAATTAGTTTTTGGAAATATCTGTCTCTGAACATCTTAGTTTTTTTCACATTATTTCTAGTAAAACAACTTAGATGTAATTAGCATTTCGGATAATTTTATATGTTATATCCTGAACATCTTCAAACAGTTTTCCAGTGGTTAAGAATGTAAAGCTGTGGTGGTAATGTGACACTTTAAAATGTATGAACACTTATGAGCATGAGTAATTTTTGTTAGAATATGCCCATTAACTTAAAAACATTGTTTATATGACTCTGTACTTGGAGATATGGGCAGTTAATTGGAAGGCATTATCTCCTTCAGGTGGAGAGATTGAGTCATATAATGCTTTCCATGTTGCCTACCACATCTGAATTCTTAATGCACAGGTATTTTTTCAGTGCATCCTAACTATCCTCTGCCCATCTGCCTCCATGTTAGGATCTCATGATTCTCCAGGATAACTTTCTATGAGTTGTGTACAGCCTTATCAGCTCTACGTGATGACATCAGCTTTGCTCTAGAGAAAGGGCAGGAGCCAAGTTATCTCTGCGTACATACAGAGATTTTGGAAGGACAAACCAGCAGCTATGAAGCACTATGTGTGACACACGAATAGTGCTCGTGGGGGTGGAAGAGACGGGTCCCAGAAACAGCAATTGTATCACACAAAGGTAGCTAGCAAACCAGTCTCTTTGCCTCTCTTTCCTTGGCTGTCCCCAGCCCAGAGGCATTACTCATCTCCTTCTTACTGCGGAACTGATCCAGAGTCCATGAGCCACTGTACACATAAAACCAAACCCAACCTTCCCCCTTCTAGCAGTTGGAGGTGAAATTCAGTCTCATGAGCATGGTCTCATTTAGCATGGGTTCAAGCAGAGGTTTGAATGAGCTACGGGCCTTCCTATAATCTTAGCTGTTTTTGAGGTGATATCCTGTGTCTGTGTGGTATTTCATGAATGGGTTTCAATGCTATCTGTTCAAAAGGTGGATGGATTTTCAGGCAAACTAAGATTGTGCTTGTGAGAGTCATGAGCAGATAATTATTAGTGAAATACACAAGTAATCTTCAGTTCATCCCCCAGAATGACCACCTCTCATAAAACACAAGCATAGTTAAGGTCTTTGAAATGCCCTGAGTCCCTGCAAATGGCAGCACATCTGTGAAAGTTTTGGTTTAGACTAGAGTAGATTTGGAACTCTTTTATTCTTAAGGAACAGGGTTGTGTGAACTCATTTCTATTTTGATGGGGGATCTTTCAAGTTTGTTGTGTATTTATGTTCTCTGATACCTTTTGTACATGCTGCCTGTGTTGTAAAGTCTTTTTTTTTTTTTTCTTTCATCTAATGTGATTCTTTGAGAAGACAACTCTTTAATCATTGTCGGAGGCAGACTTATTTTTCAGGAGCCCTGATTAGCATACAGGGAATACAGAGAAGAGCAATAGAGAAGGTGATTTTGAATTTTAACAGAAGATTAGAAGAAAATATTAATGCATATAGCTTGGCCAAAGGCCTATTAATCATATTAATCCTCTGGCATCTAATGGGTGTGGTGAGCATTTAGAGGAAATTTTCATGGTAGGCCATTGGAATGAAAAGTTAAGTTACCAGTCTCAGCGAGACTGCTAGAGAAGGAGAAATGTTACCAGCTGAGTGGATTGGTGGGGACAATAAGTGGGGCAACAGTTCGTGTTCTTCCTCAAATGCAGCAGATCTGTGGACCCTGTTTTTTTTTTTTTTTGATTTTTTTTTCATATGACAATACCAACAATGTATATACCTCTGCAAATCCTGCCAGAGAGAGAAAAAATATAGACAAAGCTCCTCTAAGAAACCTTGCTCCTGCAGTATGACTAGGGTTTAAATGACTTTACTCGCAATGAACAATTTATATATGCATGTGTGATGAGTGCTGTTAGTAGAAAACATAGAAGTGGATCTCTGAGCAAATGCTTTCTTATAGCAATTTTCTATATGTGGTTGTCACATAATTGAAATGAATGTCTCGGCCAATTGTGACATGAGTTATTATCTCAATCTGTCATTTCAATGAATGAATTTCAATGAATCTTCCTTTTCTGATCTTGTCCCAAATGACTATACATCAGGTAACTGTTTTTCACTTGAAAGCAACAATTAGTTTAAGTGTGAGGAGATCTATTTGGTGCCTTGCACAATACTCAGGTGGCTGGTGTTTGATGCATCTTAACACTAGAAACAAAATCACAGGTGAAAGCTGTTCTGGTTGAAAGTCTGCAATAGCATCCCTGAAAATCAGGAACTGGGGAAGAGATGGGAGTTTTAATAAGCAGAACCATCCTCCCTTTTGAGAGAAGGAGTCAGCTGAGTGCAGTCAGACCTGAAAGATCTGAGAGGCTAACTGGCTGTTTTCCTCCCCTTCTTGGAGATCTGAACTAGAAATTAAATGCAGGTGATTTTAATTAGCCCCCATGAACATTAATCAGAAAACGCATTTGCGTGATTATGGTTTTAAACCAGGACATCATGTTTTAAACCAGGACATCATGTTTAAAACATCAAAAAGTGCAGATGCAATCTATTCTTATATTAGAAATGCTAATGGGTAGGACAGATCGAGAACGTTACTGATCACTTAAAGGTCCAGGATGGGTGGATATTAGAATGGCTAAGACAGTTAAATAACACAGTTTTCTGGCATTTTGTAGTAGTGTCTACCAAAAATATTCTCACGCCACACCCATCCCAAATTAATGCTCCTAAAGCCGGTGATGTAGCATGCTCACACCTTAAGGTAGCACTGTGATTCATGTTTTAAAGCTGGTGGCTGCTGGCTGTAACTATGGAATGTATTGTCATGGAAACTACACTTTTCTATATTTACACCAGCGCTGGTTATGCGAGAGACAGTACTTGAAAGAAAATCTGTATAATATATAGCTTAATAACGACACAGGCAAGCTAGGAATAAACAGATCAAAGATCCAGCTATGTTTCGGCTGCTGTTTGTCACCACATCTTAACAGGCTCAGTCAATGTTTCAGGTGATTACTGGCACAGCAATTTGGAAAGGAGTGCTGCTGGGATGTCTCTTTGGACGAACAGGTCAGACAAACTTAGATTATTGATAGCTGATTAATTGGCGTCCACACGGCCAACTCCCATGGCATAACAAAGCATTTTGCACTCACGTGCAGGCTGATGGATTAAAGCTACCAGCTGAGTGAATTGAGGACACTGAATTGTAAGAGTCTGTTATTTGAGAGACATAAATCTTCAGAACTGGGTTGTAACTTTAACTGCAGAGCAATCCTATCTGGTGCTCTGAACGATCAACTGCTGTCATTTTACTGAGTGCAGGTTCTCACAAATCCTAACTTCAAAAATACCAAGAGTGAGAAACAATAATCAGGAGATATCGTACCCAGCTGACATTTGGCTGCAAACACACACACACACACACTCGAAAAGGAAGTTCTTGTACAGCGATAAAGAAAGTGTAGAATCAATGCTATTCAATAAAATGTTGGGTTTTTTAAATGTTTTAGAACTTTGCAAAGGAGGGCAAGTTGTGCCAGATAAATCCTTCTTAAAATATAAATACATACATGCAATGCACACAAACATATATCCACATTTATATAAATACAAAACCTTAATAGCAGAGCTCTTCTACGTTAGTGTCTGCAGTCTCAGATCTGTTTAAGAATTCTGTAACATTGACTCTATCCTGTCTGAGGGAGCTGCATACAGACCTCCATTTGCCACTCTCTCCATTCTGTTGTATAACAAATTTTTTTCATTCGCGTTTATTACAGAAAATTGTCTCAATCGCGCCTGGAGAATGCACTCACAATTACCAGGGAGACAAGCTGCTCTCATTTATTTAGAAAGAGTTTCTAATGTGATGGGCAGAGCTTAGTGAGGTGCAAAACGCAGGGTCAAGTCGCTGTGACACAACTGCTGGGTTTGCTTTGCTATCAGCTGTGAAATCTGTGAAGACATCGCTTTGCTTCCTTCATCACAGCCTTTGCATTTTGTATCTGTGTGTGCCGACCCTAGAAGTGGAGGGTATATTCATCCAACTTCTGATATAAATAATCCTCTTAAAAAGCACAGCTAGCAGTTTGCTCATCCAAATGCTTTATTATGCATTTTCAGCTGGTGTTGCTTTAACTGAAGAAACAGCGGCAGCTGTAACCGAATCCAAAGCAGCGTTATGCTCCCAAACTTCTTTAATTATTGCATTTCTGGATCAGAGAAAGCCATTTGCAGGTTATAGGATAACAGCTCTCGCAGGAGAGTCAGCGGTTACATTGCCTCAAAAGCAGAGCTTAGAGAGGGTTGCATTTTGAGCTTCACGCTGGTGCATTTTCTGTGTAACTTCATATCTTTATTCCGTGTCTCCTGCAATCCTTCAACCTGTCTATTTGTAAATTTGTGCCCGGAGAAAGCTCCCATGTGGCAAGCCAGGATTGGATAAATGTTACTTGCATTTCCCTGATTGCAAACTCCCAGCATCTGGGATTTTCAGCTTTGAGTACAGTTTGTTTCGTGCTGAGATTCATCTTTTTGGGGAAAGCAAAGGTCATCGCTTCTCCGGAGTTGCGACTGATTTGATTCTTTTTCTCGGGGAGGCGCTGGAAAGGGAATCCTTGCTGGAATGCATATTGATAAAGGCTGAGGATTCTGGCTTCTTAGATAAGTAATTTTTTCTCTCTTCTCTCCCCACAATGACTATGTATTGCAGCAACTCACTGGCTTTTTACCAAATCAGGAGCTGCAGTATTTTTCTTCCGATGGAATAATTTCAGCCCACTTCAGCTAGCATGACAATCTTATGTGATTGTTATGAGTAGGCGTTTACATCCTTTTACATGCTAATACTGCCACACCTGCTAGTCCCCCTCATTTCCATTTCTCTCTTCTTCTCCCCCCCCCCCCCCCCCTTTTTTTTTTTTCTTTTTTTTTCTTTTTTTTTCTTCAATGTAAAAACTAATTTCCCAGAGGAAGGGAAATCCTGAGATTCGCGATCAATGCTGCATCGTTGATTCATCAACAAAGAAGGGGATGGCTGAATGGGACACAGGTAGAGAATCAAGCAGGCTGCTTCTGACCAGCAAGAGAAAAGCTAGCTGTTGAGCAGCATATGTTGCCACTCCATGTGCTGTATTAGCTACTTGTTTTTAGCCTTCAGAAGGCTGCCACTACTGCAGCACTAAAGGAATGTGCCCTATTGTTAAAAATCCTGACTGCTTTACACCAATGATTTGCCACTGCAAAGTTGCATGCACCAACAACACTTTGTCGTTGATGTTTGGATGCAAGGTAGGATGTGGTTAATGTATTTAAATGCATGCTGTAACTCCTTTGAATATCTGTGCTGTTTAATTTCATGTCTGACTTGAGATTTCAGTGCAAATTACGATATGTTGGCTATAAATTAGGGCTTACAGCCGATACGTTTTAAATGTTAAGAAAAAAAATCAGCAGGAGTAAAGGTTTCTTATTTCCCAGGATTGTACGAGTACAGATTTACATAGGAGAATCGAATGGATTATGAAGCATTTGTTTTAGACTCGACTGCATACTTTGCTAACAGTGCTAAGATTACTGAGCCACCACGCTGCCGTTAGCCCGGCTTTATTGATCTGGATGTGTATACCGTTATTACACAAACCAGCAAGAATGAATATGTTTTTTTTTCCATTTCTATTGCTGACATGGCTTTTAATTGTAACAGCAGTACTAAAGTATGCAGCCCGGCACTTCTCTGTAAGAAATGAATAAAGTAAGCTCCTGAACCCATTTTTAAGTCTATGGGAATATCTTTAAAGAAGTGTTTTCTTGTAGGGAGCGGACAATCATTTAATTTCTCTTTTAAATGTAAATCAAAAGGTGGCGCAGTCAGACAGAAGTTTCATTTTGGGCTGTGTAATGCAATCCCACCCCAAATGTTTGAGCAAAGGTGTTGGATTAGGCTGTATTTCTCCCTGTATATCCATCCTGATTCAACATGAGGATATAGCAAATGTTGTTTGTGATTTTACTGTAATAATTCAAAAGAGATGGCATGTTTTAAAAAGTTCTTGTCTTTGGGTAAACAAGTTTGGTTCTTGGATCACTGGGTCAACCACAGTAATTGTGTGAGGGGTTTAAAGTGTTTTTCCCATTCCTTTTCCTTGCTATCCTTATGGAAAATTATATAAATAAATGTTCCTATATGTTTAAAATACAGTAAGAAAAGAGTATTTACATAAAAGGTAGTGCTAATAATAATTCTTAAGTCATCTTAATGTGTAAGATTTTAATCCTCAAAGATGGCAATGCTACAAGAATCAAATTTTAGTTGTACAGTCCACAAACCAGGGAACACAGTGGAATATTTTGAGTTCTTATATTATGGCGTAGCCTGAGTAAAATGAAGTACTTTAAGGAAATAAGATATAGATCACCTAATGCTCCCTAAACTTAATTCAGGTAGAGTTTAATGATCTACTAGAACCTGTAATACCCTTAAACACAAACAAGATTACAGTAAAACATCTACAGTCTAGTTGTCTACCTTTTCCTTTCCATAAACTACAACCTGCCTATGTCTCCCATTACTTGAGACTTTCCTGAACCAAAGTTTCTTGTTTCTTCACTTCCATCTTAAATAGCTAAAAATACAGTCTTTTAGTGAAAGGGTTATAATTTAATCGCTGTGTCATGATGCCACTAGTGATATAAATAGCATCAAGAGTTTAACAGTTTAAAAGCTTTTTTAATGTGCAGTTTATTCAAGAGAACAAATCATATTTATTTTCAATTTTTAACTTAAAAACATATTCTCCCCTTGTTTTCAAGTATCAAATTCTAATTAATGAAGGTGAATTGTTAGCCAGGGGAAATTAAATGCAAGCCACCCTTCTACAAAGGTAGGCCAGTGACCTAGGGACTGGTATCCAATTTGTATTCCTGCCTGTAAGCATGATTTTCAAAGGATGTTCTTTGATGCACTTAAGCTCTTTCATGATTTTCAGATCCTGTTAGGAATAAGCAGGAGAATAAAAATAATAAATTTCAAACTTCTTTTCCCACTCTTTCTCTGGAGCTTCAGGCTCATTAAGTTAGTCACAGCCAATGTTTTATCTTCTTGTGATGGTGTACGAACTGCTTCTCAAAGGAGAAGGGGTTGTGCGGGATAGTGATCGTTTTCAGAAAGATAAGAAGGAGCATCAGTGAGTTGAGTTGTCCTGGGATGGCTCAGCACATGTCATATTAGTCCTCTTTGATAACAACAGCAAGTATACGTGAGGTCTATATGCATCCCAGTCCATCCCTGCCTCACTTCAAGAATCCCTGTCTCATTCCTTTGCATTCTCCAGACCCTATCTATATACATAATTTTTTACTTCAGATTCATAGGATTATATTTCTCAATTTACATGTACACATCCAATTTCTGCAAGCAAAAAAAGTTTGGAAAGAAAGGAGGATGTTTGTTTTGGGAAATATTTTAGTTATATGTCATGAAATCATGGATCTAAGCATGCTCATAATATTGTGCCTTCTGCTATCACATGGTTCTTGAACTTGGGAAGAAGCATATATAGGAATAACACACGTGTTCTGTGTGGAAGAGAACATAGGTCCTCAGAGTGGAAAGACAGTTTTAAAATATAGGTGGTGGAACAGACAACAAAGGAATTAATATCTCAGGCAAATATCTCCAATCGATAAAATAACCAGGTCAGGTTGTTAACCAGCTCCTTTCTAAAGGACAGTGCAAGTTACAGTAATGAACTATTGCTCATAATCCTGACTTAGAGATTTTAGTTCTAATTTTATGCACTACATCAAAACCATCACCATTTATATCTGTCCCCAATGCAATAATTTTTTGCAGTCTGCTCACTCCTAACAGGTGGTGCCAGGGAGTTAAATTGGGGGGGCAGGGAGAAAGTATGCATGTCTTACTACACCATATGTTGCAAAGAAGGCAGAAGAGGAATCTATATTGTGTCTGTGGGAAGCTTTTCCTTTTTGGCTTGATTCCTTGTACTCTGACCATTGACCTCATCCTGGGCCTTTGCTTTCATTGGTGCCTAGTTTCATGATCCTTGACCTTCAAATTACTAAGAATTCAGAGCAGTTTAATCTGAAAGGAGGGGGTAGTAACTATCAGAAGTGTCACTATTGCACTCTACTTTAACATAGTTAAGCACTTCTCTCATTTCTGGTTGAGAAGTACCAATGCTTCCGTCACAGGACTACAGAGATGTGGCAGAGAGGAGATAAGCAGGTTTGAAAACATGGCCCTTAGATGACAGCATGTGTTTTGCAAAATTTTTTTGTTCATGATCTTGAAGGGTTGGGACACGAAAATATGTACATCCCCTGAATCCCAGAGTTGTTCCACAGCTACTGAACTGCTTTGTGCCTGTGGATTAAAAGAAGGTTCAGGTGTAAAAAAATAAAATAAAATGATCGCCATTCTTAGGTCTACATTCGGAGTTGTGCTAAGGTGTATCTCAGGCTTTCAGTGAGGAGATTTAAATTCACAGTTAAATGTCTGTATATGCTTACTCACTTTGCTGAACTGAGACCTCATAGTTAATTCAGTATTGCTGAGGAATTATCTCTTGGATCTTAATATCCTGTTTGTTTTGCTCTTATTAGGAGTGCCAAAAGGTATTTCAGATTGACAAAAATGCTTCTTAAACTGCACTTCAGTCATAACTCTGACACTTGCCTGGAAGTGTTTTTTATCTTAGCTCCTTTTCCTCTCTGTATGGATAACAGTTATTGAAGAGATTCCTTTGACAGGTCTATGACCTCACTGTTTGTTAACTTTGATCAGATATTTTGATAAATTCCCCTTTCCTTATGTCTAGATTTATTTTTCCATCCAAGCATAATATGAAAGTTTAAAAAAGGTGACAAAATATAACTTCCTCTCTTCCCTGCCTTCTTTTTTCTTCCTTGTACATCTCTAGCAACCTGTTATCTGGCAGAATAGCTGATTTTGTTTTTTTTCCAAATCTTTTTCTATTTTAGCTGAAACAAACAATTATTTATTGCACTATCCAAGGTGAGAGTGGAAGTCAAACCTCTTGTTTTTTCAGCTGCTAAAACTTGCACATTTTGCAAAGCTGTTGCTTAACAAAAAGTTTTATTAACACAAATAAAAGAGTTATTACTGAATGTCTGAACAGTTACGCTTATTTAGCTTACTATTAGTGTTGTGATCAAACTACTAGCAACTTGTTAATTTTCTTCACTAGTATTGTTGACTCTTGCACAAGCTCTGATCTGTCACTTAATCTTTAATAGGGAATAGCCTCTACTTTGTCATAGTCTAGATCTGTTTATTGAAAGAAACAACTTATTTAAAAAAACAGTCATTTGAGGTGACAAGGAAATATTTTTCTAATTAGGAGTGATAAGCAGTAGACCATGCTCAAAGATTTACATGCTATAGGCAGTTGATGTATCTCTGTGCATTTTGGGACTCTTGGAGGTGGTTTCTGGATACATGTAGATTAACATTTTCATTTAAATTATAAATGAGCTTTTGAAGTGAATCTCCCAGTCCTACACATGTCTTGTTTTGTCTTCTGTTACAGAGAAAGCTTGGAGTGTACGAATGGGATTGCTTTTTTGATGACACTAAGCAGAAAAATGCAGTCCAGGAATGCAACAAGTACTATGCAAAATCTTTTGGATTTTCAGTTTATAAAACCATATTAGAAATATTTCAAAAGAAAACTCAACCCAAAATGTGTAATATGGCTGCTTAATCCTCCCAGTCAGCTCCTCATTCTTTGAATCCTTGCCTGCTGCTTGCTGATGTGGACATAACATCTGACTCCACTCTTATTTCTAGACTTATTTCTGTTTGGATTTTTGGGTCCAAAAATGAATGTATGCAAAAATACAGTGTGTTTATAGTTATACTGACTGCTGTGAACCATCCATAGAGACTGATATATTGTATAGGGCTCTAGAACTCTCTGAAAGAGTTTACTGCCTATTCACAGACAATCAGCTGAGTAAGTCAGCTGGAACATTGCTGCCACTTGCTATGCATAACATTTGACAGTGGCACTGAGAAACCTACTTCCACCTATTCTTGTTAGGCCACAGCAGTGTTAAAATAAAAGTGCTCAGCAACTGGAGTTACAGAAGAGATGCAGGATTGCCACTGGCAAGAGGCTTTGAGTAAGATCACTTGTGTCACAGAGATTTGTGCATTAGTGCACAGAGCTCAAGGCAGGGAGAGCATTCCTCCTGCATAGCATCGATGCAAAATAGACATGGGGTAAGCCCAAGCAATTTCTGCTGCTGTATCTTTTTTTCTTTCTCTCTTCCAATTAGGCATTGCGTAACATCCTTCACTTTAACACTCTTACCTTAGGAACAGGAACAAGCTCCCCTCAGGTGTCCTATCCATCACCAATGTGTGGGGGGAAAATACAAACTATACTAGATTTGACAGCTCACCAGGCTGGCATCTTCTGAGACCAAAGCAGCAAAATGCTTGGCCGTGCCAGGAAATTCTCATGGTATTAAGAATATAGTAGATGCTCCTCTTCCCAACTTCTTATTCTGAATCACTGAGGAGAATTTCACTGGTGAAGTATTCTAGCAGTGAATAGACTATGACTTCTTATGTGCTCCTGAGTTTATCTTGAACTGTATGGATGCTGCAGGAGTCAATATCACAAGATGCAACAATGACGAAAGACTAAGGAGAGGCAAGAAGCAGCACTAGGAAAAGCCTGCTTTAGCAAGGAGATGGACTTGAATATCCCCAGAGATCCCTTCCAACCCCTATGATTCTGTGGTCCTGTGATTCAGGTGGGAGAAGCAGAGAAAAGACATGAATGAGGGTAAGGCAAAGAGAGTAGCTTGGGGGCTTGGGGAGAAAGCAGTGGGCTAGGATTAAGGCAAGGGTTCTGAAAGCACAAGCAGAAAAGGAAAAAAAAAAAAAAAAAAAAACCACCAGTGAGGTATGGCAAGTTTGAAAATGAGACAAAAAAAAAAAAAAATTAGATTCTGAATCCTCTGAAATGAAAATCCCATTTTCTCAATCAAGTAGGAGTTAACTCACAGGAAGGCAGACAAGTGTTGCTGTCAGTTGTTGGCACTGGCCAATGTCTGGACAGGCAATGTCCAGGCATTTTCTAAACACATCAAGATCAGATGTTATAAATATTTCTGCTTGTGTGAAAATACCGTGTCTCATCTTTTGCCACTGTCCTACCCACAAGCTGCATATACATTGTGGAGGAGATAGAAGACTCATAGGAGATTCCCTGAGAAACTACACCATAGGAAATGTGCAGATCCCAGAAATTTAGAATACAACACAGAAAGTTCTGTGTTTTTAATGAATGATTGTATTTTGAAAAGTTTATAAACTGAAAGATTCTGCTGTTGCAAGTGGGGTCTTCGATCTCTGTACCATTTATATCACTGTCATTTTCTCCATATTGTGCCAGAACATCTGTTTCTGGCAGCTGTCAAAGGCTGGACATTGGTCTTGATGGCTCACGATGCTTTCTGTGCATGCTTCTGCTGGTAGCACAGCAATGGCATCTAATTTTCATCACTCCAGGTTACTTAAAATTCACCTGCAGCTGAAGAGTATAATGAATACCCTCTATATTGTAACTTCGAACATATAGTCATGCTGGGAAAAATTGATTTCTTTTTTTAAGCTCTTAATACAGCAGAGTTGATTGTCATGATTATACAATCACTGAAGCACTGGATAACTGAAGCACTAAATATGACAATAAAGCATACCTATGGAAAAAATAGAGCAGGAGGCATAGAGCTAAAGGTTACTGAACATCAGGAAGGGGAAGTTTAGAGTGTGCTCAGACATTCAATTTTTAATTTTTTATATTATTATTATTATTATTTTTGCTGTAAGCTACACTTACTGGTAACATAAAATGAGATTTTAAAATCTAAAAATACAAATACTGGAATAATTTGATACACAGTAATGTAAGCTGTTTGATTTTACAAATTAATTATCGATTGAGAGAATGTTAAACATAGACATTCATCTTACTTGTAACAGATGTCATAGGAAAGAATGGTGATAAAGAAGTGTTGTATAAATAAATTTAAGTAATAATAGTGATAAAACTGAAAACTGTCACTGAACAGTATTCTCCTGATCTTTGAAAAGTAGCTTTTATATTTCGTATGTAGCTGTCAGAAATATTCTCATTATTAAAATATAGGTATTTATCATTTTCATCTTTCTGATTATATTTAATCTTTAAGCATTTGATATAGTACTGGTAATCACTAGGAAGAGGATTTTTCAAGAGCGCCTTCTTGAGGGTTGTGTTGAATGCAATGGAAACCTAAATGGGAATTAAAATTTGTGATGGGACTTCCTCTGACTCCCTTTAGAAGTTTATGATCTGTAGTCCCAGAATATATTTCACAGAACTTAGTAAGGAATTTTGTGGTATTCTTTTGAGTTAGTTGGGTCTTGTGAGAAGAGTACCACTGTGAATTCTGAGGATGGGCCCTCCTCAAATCCTCAAATCCCATCAAATTTTATTTGGCCAGAAATCAGCCTTTCTAGTTTTGGTTAAGTGTCTGAATCTGTGTTAAACTGAAACTTTTGTTTTCCAATTTTCCCTCAAACTGATGTTGCTGAAACCTTGATTTTGAGAATCCTGACACGTTATTTTAGGGAGATTTCCTTTAGGAAATTCTCACAGCTGTTTAATGTAATTAAGATAGAATATGCCAAATATGAATTTTCAGAAAGATGTAAGCTGATGTCAGCACTGAAGTTCACTGATGAATCACCTGGAGGCTCCGTAGTTGTGGCAAGCGTGATAGAGTGTGAGTCAATAGATAGCTGCCTGCAGGATACATTGTAGACGCATATAAGGTCACTTGCTTTGCAAGATATGCTCTCATTTCCGATGGAGATAGACGTGTAACTAAAGTACCTGGGACAGCTTCAAGATTTGTGGGGATATGCCTATATTGCTAAGTAAAAGAGAGAATAGATAGTTCTGGTCCTTGGCAGTGTTTTGGGATGTACCATGCTTTTTGAATCATAGAATCATAGATTCATTAGAGTTGGAAAAGACCACTAAGATCATCTCGTCCAACCATCAACTCATCACCTCCATGTCCACTAAACCATGTTCCTCAGTACCACATCCCCATTTTTCTTGAACACCACCAGGGACTGTGACCCTTCCAGGATTCACCGCAGGGACACTTTTCAAGAAAAAAAAAAAAGATAAGGCTGAATCAGGGTAGATGACTTTTAGCCTACAGCCTATTCTTCAACCCTACCCCATCAGTCTCTGTATCTGCAAACATCCCAACCTATTCTCTTTGACTTTACATGATATTTGAAAGCCTGCAACACATCTCCTCAGTTTTGTTTAATTAAATTTCCACTTTAGTAGTAATGTGGACTCAAGCCTCTCTGAACTACTTGACCTGGAACCAAGAACCAAGCAGGAAAATCGATGTATTTAGTGGATTAGATGTGATGCAAGGGTCTCAATCATGACTCCACAATGGATACCTTGGAAAATCTAAATAAATAAGGCACAGATCATAAAAGTTGTGGCAGGCTTGTTTTTTCTGGACCTACTACCACCACACCAGTAACGGTCCACCTGGAGGCCTTCACCTAAGTATATTGTTATAGTGCTCCAAGCCCAAATCTATAAGAGACCTGCCTTGGACTCAACAAAAAACAACGGTCTGTGTTCAGCATACAGGGGTACTTCACTCTTGGAGAATTTCCACCAGCTTGGCTATGTTCAAGTCAAGGAATTGTAATTCTTTACTCAGAGGATGGTAAGGAGCAGGAACAGGCTGCCCAGGGAAGCTAAGAATGCCCAATTCTTGGAGCTGTTCAAGGCCAGGTTGAATGGGGCCCTGGACACCTGGTTTATTGGCTGGCCATCCTGCCCAGGGAATTGAATCTGGATAGTCCTTAAGGACCCTTCCAACCCAAGCCACTCAATGATTTTATACTATAATCTATACTGATACTTCATCAACTACAGATCCTTCCAGTCAGGCAGAAGTTTGAATTCAGTGAAATAGAAAAATGCATAGCTATAGGTATTTAAATTAGTAATGTATGTTGTCTGCCAGATTTTAAGCCTAGTATATAACTTTTAAAAACAACCTGTTTATTTATGTTGCAAGTTTAATGTTAGACCTAGCATTTAGGTTTATTCTGAGAGGCATTATCAGCTGGCAGTGGGATACCTTGAAATTCTTGAGGAGGGATACCCCAGTCTCTATTAAACATAGTTCAATCACATCATAATCAATCTTATAAAACATTAAGAAAACAGTCACTGTCATAAAGGAATCTGTGGCCTCAATTTAGGCCAGTGAGCTTGGAATTCCTTATTTCTATTTCTGATTCACACAGGATTCTTGCTGTGGCTTGGGGCAAATTGCATCTCCTTCTAGAAAATCGAGTTGGTAATACCTACTTCAGAAGAGTATTGAGAATTAATAATTACTGCATGTATGCAGCACTGAAATGAAATGAATGGTGCAAGTACAATGCACCATGGGTTTTAAGCAACAACCTAAAGCCATTATAAGACAGAGATGGGGGAGGTCATTTGGAAAGATGTACAAGAGAATCAAAGCATTTCTTCTTACTTTTTCTGAGTCCGGCTTGCTCCCCACAGTATTTCATCTATGGCTTGAAGTATTATTGTTTGTATTTTTATAAAGTTCTTCCTCCATTTCTGAGATTTCACATCCCAATTTTTGCCTATAGCAAATTGTCATGGTTCAATTGCAAGCCCCAGGAGAAGTGGATTTGAACTGAAAGTGCTGATGGGCTCTAATCTCCAGCCATTCAAGTGGTGCTACATATATAAAGTTGTTGGAGGAAAGAAGCACATTCTGGAGCTCTGCTTCTTTGAGTTTTAATTTTGTGAAGTTTGTTTAATAATAGCTGTAGGATATGTGAGGCAGAAATGAAGCAAAGAGATCATTTTAACCATAGAGCAAGGAGGCAAATTAGTAACTGCTATGCACATATTTTGTGTGTCTTGAAGAACCCTGGTCAGGTTCATAGTTTGAAGGGGCATTCAGCTCAGTTTGTAGGTCCATATTAATGTTTTAAACTGTGAATTAAATTTAGATCCTACAATTGACTATAAATTCAGGAAAAAACACTACAGTATTATGAAACCCAGAACACAGAGATCAGTTAAATTGACTGAAAGATTTTTTGGTACTGTTAGTACCACTGTTGGAGCACAGATTTTATGAAGAGCAGCTGAGAAAACTGGGATTTTCTAATATGGAGAAGAGGATGCTCAGGGGAGATTTTATTACTCTCTACAATGCCCTGAAAGGAGGTTGAAGAGAGGTGGGAATCAGCCTCTTCTCCCAGGTAGCAGACATAGGACAGGAGGTAATTGCCTCATGATGCACCAGGGGACTTTCAGGCTGAATATTAGAAAAAATTACTTTGGAGGGGTCTGTGAGGCTTTGGCAAAGTCTGCCCAGAGTAGTGGTAGAGTCACTGTTTCTGGAGGTGTTTAAGAAATGTAGAGATGTGGCAATGAGGGAAATGGTTAGTGGGCATGGTGGGGATGGGTTAACAGTTGGACTAGATAATCTTAGAGGTCTTTTCAACCTTAATGATTCTATGTTCTTGTTGTTGTTATTTTTATGGTACCTATAAAATAAATAAAATCTATTCTGTTTCTACTAATTACATTCACTTGTCTGTGTTAGTGTCTGCACTTGGATTTCCAATCATTGGCTGAAGTAAGATTATAAATTAGCAGATGGGAAATAAACACAGCATCATAAGAAAGCATAGTACATTTTAGCACTGGCAAAATTAACTGATGATGAATACTCCAGTAGTTTGGAATATAAAATAACCAGGACAATATGTTTTCATAGGACATAGTTTGGTGATACATTTTGAAATATGTATTCCCTTTCAGAACAATTAATAAAAGCTCAGGGGAGGAGGAGAGCAGAGGAGGGAGAAAAATGACCTAGAAAATACATTTGAGGATCTAATTTTGTGTGTCTATACGCACTACAGACACCCCTGTTGCACCTTCTCCTTTAAAGCCCTGGTGTTTTGCACTCTTTAATATAAGCACCAACCCCCACATGATTTGCAAGCATGCTGCTCTTTAATTGTACAGCATTAAGGATATGTCTTTCCAGCGTCTTGATGTCTGTAGCTTTAAAAGATGTTGGGAGCTAGCAGAGAAAGAGGGAAGTGTGATTTTGTGAGATGTCTTGAGATGACTGGAAGATCTGATTACGAAAAAGGAGCTTTTGTATTAAAAGTATCTTTGTTGTAAGATTACTAATCTTCAGACTTGCTTCTTCAGGTCAGGTTGGCACATCTTTTGGTACAAAGGATTGCTGTCTCTCTCATAGATCTGTGAGTTAAACCCTAAACTGGAGTTGGCTTCCATAAAAGGTGTTAATTTGTCATCATGCTCGAGAGTGGTACCTTTTCATAGAGCACTGGCAACTACTACTTTCCAGTGTGACTGGAATAAAAATGTTGGAGGTGCCAAGGAGCTGCTCTCAAACTAATCTTCATTCTGTCTGCAGCACCAGATATCTCTTGGCTATTTGTATTCACCGGCAGGGACAGTATAGGTCTCCAAGGGTTAATAAAGTTTCTGTTAGTAAATAAGAATTAGTTGTTCCATAGTCTGATGATATTTCCTCCATCATCTTCAGTTTATTCATAAAAAGAGCTCAGATACGATAGGGTCAGCTCATGTTATGACAATGTGTACAAAGTAATCACAGAATCATAGAAATGTTGATTGGAAAGGACCTCTATAAGGCACCTCATCCAAATTCCACAGAAAGCAGGAGGAATGTGAAGTCATTTAGCATGCAACGATACACCTCACTTTGCAGTAGGATTGGTGTGGGTTTTAGCAGATCTAAGTGAAATAGTGCTTCAGCTGAAACAGAAGGAAATTCAGGAGGCATAATCCAGTGTTTAAAATAAGAGAAAGGAGGTTAAGTGTTCAGAGTGTTACTTTCTGTTCCGCTATTGATTCCACAGAAGATTTACTGAGAATCAATGTAACACCTTTTGATAAAATAGTGCTCCCAGGAGCTAGGATTGTAGGGGCTGCTGTTACTGGGTTTAGGTTTTTTTGTGGGTTTTTTTTTTTTTTTGATTGTTTTTTTGTTTTTTTACCTTTTCTGGGTTAGTGAAGCAAAAAAAAGAAAAGCTCTGTCAGAGTTTATGAGACTTTAACATTATCACCAAAAGTACTTACATATCAGCCCCTCTTGCTTTTGATGGAAATTAAGCATCTTCTTTGGATCTGTCCTTGAAGTAATATGCTTCCCTAGTTCAGCTCTACATCTTATCTCTTTGCTTTGGTTTTCTTTTCATATATATATGCTTTCTTTTCTGCTGCTGGATCTTACTTAGAATTCACAGTTAGACTCCAGGTCAGTGGATGTGGTTGTGAAGGAAAATAAAGGTTACAGAGAATTTCTGGAGTAAATGGTGGATAGGAATAGAAAAAAAGTGTGCATACCCTCTCATGTGTACATGCATCCATATGAACAGGGCATTAAGTTCTACACTTACCTGCTACATTAGCAATACTCCCACTCTTAAATTCTCAAAATTTGGTGACTGTAGGCCCTGGATGAGATGGTGGGTGGGAGCAGAGGAATGTCTGTTTAAGGCTGTAAAGCTGCATTTGAAAGTGTCAGAAAAGTTTGTGATAACAGAAGTCTATTTTGCCTTATATAGAACATGCTAGTTAACAAGTCGCTGAGGTTTTTTATGCAAGAGTGAGAAGTAAAACAGAACTTTGAATGGTACAATAAATAACAACACAATTTGTTGTCAAAAACTCTAATAAGTAACATCCCACCAGTGTATTTGAAGCATCTCTTTCTTAAGATTTTACCTCCTTGAATTAAGAGCTAGTAAAATTAAAATAACACAAGAAAGGAAAAAGGGGCAGTTTTCACTTAGAATCTCCTACTTAATTTCATAGAAACATATAATTTCCTGAGTTGGAAGGAACCCCTAAAGATCATCAAGTCCAACTCCTTGCTTCACAGAGGACCACTCAAAAAATCAGACTCTCTGTGTGAGAGTGTTGTCCAAAAATCCTTGAACTCTGGCAGCTTGGGGCCATGCCCATTGCCCTGAGGAGCCTGTTCCATGCCCACCACACTCTGCTGTGGAATCCAACCTGAACCTCCCATTGCAGCTTCATGGCATTCCCTTGGGTTCTATAGCTCATCACCAGAGAAAGGTTGTCAGTGCCTGCCCCTCCACTTTGCCTTTTGAGGAAGTCATAGGCTGTCATGAGGCCTCCACTCAGTCTCCTCTTCTCTGGGCTGAACCAGCCAAAGAACTTCAACTTCTCCTCACACATCTTCCCCTCTAGAACCTTCACCATCTTTGCAGCCCTGCTATTCTTCTGGTTAAATGGTGAAAAATATATTGTAGTGATATGCCTCTATATGTGTTATAAATTTGACTAAACTGCATGAACAGCTGATGTAAATATCAAGAGATTTATTGCAATGCCTATTCTTTGGTGTGTTGTAGCTACAGAATTTAGGGTCAGGGCTTTTTACTGAAGTGCTTGTGTACAAATTTTCTTCAGACCTCAGTAAGAACTGGTAGTTAAAGAACCATGACTTTTCTCATCAAAATGGCTACATTGTTTGAAAATATTGCTTCCATTTAAAAGAGTGCATGGGTCCAGAATATTGTATTACCTTACTTTTCCTATCATGCTTAGATACGCAAGACAAAAACTGCAGAAAGCATCAAATGAGTATAAAATATGTGGAACACTAAATTTGATCCATTAGTTTCTCTTGGATTTGATTTGGATTTAGGGCCAACAAGTGTTGGCACAAAATTTACCAGGGGGGACTAAAGTAGTCATGTATTAGATTGCTTTTTTGAGTACAAGGCAAAGCATGCAAAAGTGATAAATTAGAGTAAACACAGCATTTCTTTGGTGTTCTTTAGCTACTACATTGTTATTTTCTGTAAGTAAATAAAAGTCTTGATAATCTTTGTTCATTAACTACAAGCCAAAAATCATTTTCTTGGCATGATGAATATAGAATTGTTTTTGTGTTTTTTTCTTTCTTCCTTTCTTCTTTCCTTTCTTCTTTCCTTTCTTTTTTCCTTCCTTCCTTTCTTTTTTCCTTCCTTCCTTCCTTCCTTCCTTCCTTCCTTCCTTCCTTCCTTCCTTCCTTCCTTCCTTCCTTCCTTCCTTCCTTCCTTCCTTCCTTCCTTCCTTCCTTCCTTCCTTCCTTCCTTCCTTCCTTCCTTCCTTCCTCCCTCCCTCCCTCCCTCCCTCCCTCCCTCCCTCCCTCACTCCCTCCCTCCCTCCTTCCCTCCCTCCCTTCCTCCCTTCCTCCCTTCCTTCCTTTTCCCCCATGTTAAACAGACAAGCGTGTGCTGGAAAGAATAAGGGAATAATGTATCTGTAGCATGACATAAGAGAAGGAGCTAAAAACCAGAAAGAGCTGAGCAGTTTTTAAACTTGTCACTCTGCAAATTACATTTTCATAAAGCTTTGAAAATGAAGTGAACTTCTCCACTTCATAATGATGTTTTTCAGCCTACAGTGTGTAAGCATAACAATTCTGTATATGACGCATGCCAATATAATGATGTTTAAGGTTGTGACACTATTCCTGAAAGGGTAAGACCTTGTAGGCATACACCATCCTTACGGGTTAGCAGATGAGATCCTAAAAGAAGAGCAAAGCTCTTTATTTATTCTTAATTTGATACAAATAGACAATAAATGTTACACACATGAGCAGAGACACCTGAGAAGATCTTAGCATCTTTGTGGTTGGAAACAAGTTGTCTTCTAGTGGCGGTTTCCTTCTTTGATTGTTTTTTGCTTCTTCTCTCCTCTCATGTCTGTTCAGATGAGCATTGAAGAGGGAGCTCTGCTTAGGCTGCTCGGCTTTTTCAATCCACAAGATATGATCTGTTGAGACTTTTATGAAGCCAAAAAGTAGCTTCCCCCATCGTTTATCAAGAGAGACTTTGACTTATCCAGAAACAAGATATATGTAGTGTTTTTAAACTCCTCACAAATCTTCCTGTCAGAGAAGTTAGGGAGATCTTCAGTGGGCATTGCATGGGGGGAGAAATAAGAAATTAGGGCGATGCCTATATTTTGGATTAACTTTCTGTTGATTTGAATTGAGAATTGAGAGTTTGGTTGGATTTGGGAATCTCAAAGTTTGGTGCCAATTTCTCAACGAGAAGACTAAAGCCTGTCTTTTTGTTTGTTTGTTTGTTTTGTGTGCATGTGGGTATATGCTCGTTTTGTTTTGTTTTTCTCTTGGAATTTATTCTACCAGATATTTTTTTCATGTATTTGGAAAAACAAGAAAGTATTGGACAATAGTGATGAAATTAGAAAATGCTGGGTGATGGTGTTGTATGTGGGATTTACCGGTCCCCCAACCAACACCCCACCCACCCCCACCCTTATCTTGGGAAGCTACACGTCTTTACTTATATCTTAGTAAAAATGAAACAGAATAAAGTTGAGAACAGCTTTCACCTGTGCTCTACTACTTCACTTTCTAGAGATGCACTGTATCCTTTTCAAATTAAATGCGTCCTTCTCTCTAGAAAAATTTGCAGCGTATTTGAAAACCCAAGTAGTCAGTGACATTTTCCTGTCCTCAGCCTGTGATGGAGTAGTAACCTCCAACCTCTTGCACATCCACTTGATTTTTCAAGGGCTTCAATTGGATACTCAAAAGCTGTAGAGCCATTGATTATCATTTGACTTATTGTGAGTAAAATTATATTTGTTTTTACTGTATCCTTCAAACAGGTGAGCTAAGCAGTGACGTGTGGCTGTTTACTCGTTTCTGTATAAAAGGTTAACCCTTGCCTCAACGAAGGATTAAAGCTCTGAATTCTTCTATTCCTAGCCCTGCCTAAGAATTCTTTTGTGGTTTATGTGTATGACCTGTTACTATAAATACATGCAAAGTATTGTATTATTTAATGCTACTATCTAGTCCTATTTTCAGCACTATGATTGATGCATGCTGACAATTCAGTTTTGTGCTGATTTCTCCAAAAGCAGTAGCACTGCTGCCATTGTGTGGGCACCCAGCTGGGGTTGCGTTAAGCAGGCGATCTACTGCAAAAATATTCTTACAGTCGAGCCAGTGACAGGTAGGAACAAAGGAAACATAGCTCTAAATGTTGAGTTCCTGACAACAACTTTTTTCACCCAGGTTTCTAGGCTTCAGCATCCTCACTACTAAGAAAAATAAAATGCTGATTATCCCTTTAAGGGTAAAGCACTAATATACAAGATCCAATTACCTCTGTCTAAGCTGATACGCCTACAGCACCTTTTACATAACCCAAACACTTGAGTTCCAATTATACAATTATATTTTAACATGTATTAAGTTCTATTCCTTTAGGGAGGAGACTTATAGTGAATATTTTAACTAAGCTCCTTCCTCAGCGCAGACTTATATTGCAGGGTCTCAGTTCACTACAGTGCCAAAGACACGTTTTTTTTTATCTCGGTTCTTTTCCTCTTGAGTACACCAGCTGGCTCTTCAGAAAACACATTTTCTGTGTTTACAGTACTGACAGCAGTACTTATACATTTCACAACTGTAGCTTATAAAGCTAATGTTGTTGGGGTCAGTAGCTGCACTGTAACTGCAATTAGATCAATAATGCTTCCACAGTGCCAGTATCTTTTCTTTGCGTGCAATCTATGACAAGATCCAATTCTCTAGAGGAAGCAACATGTTCAGAAGTGGAGAAAAGGCTAAGATAGTTTGTTTTTCATTTGGTTTGCTGTTTTTCTTTTATCCACTATGCCTTTTTCTAGTGATTGATAGTACGGAAAATTGAATTTCCCCTTAGAGTCATTGAACTATAGAATCATCAGGTTTGGAGAAGACTTTCAAGATCACCAACTCCAACCATCAAACTGACCTACTGAGTCTCATCACTAAACTATGTCCCTTAGAGCCATGTCTGTGGGTCTTATAACTTCATCCAGGGCTCGGACTCTACCATTGCCCCGGGTAGCTCATTCCAATGCTTGACTGCTCTAAATGAAGAAATTCTTCCTAATGTCCGATCTAAACCTCACCTAGCACAACTTAAGACTATATATCCTCACTTTCCTTGCTTCCTATCTCTTGTCACCTGAGAAAAGAGACTGATACCTCTTTGTTGCAACTTCCTTTCAGGTAGCTGTAAAGACTGATGGGGTTTCCCCTTGGCCTCCTCCATACTTTTCACTTTAGTGAAAAGGCAGATTACTCCAATGACCACTATGATTTTCTGGTATCTTCATGAAACTTCTGTAATGCCCAAGAGCCTTGGTCTGCAGGGAAGACTTTGAGGAAGGCTATTTGCTGCACACTTTTAATCGTTCCCATCAATGAGGTTTGTAGGTCAGCACCTCTGAAAACCCAGAGCCTAAGTTTAGGCTGAGGAGCCTGTACTGCTACATTCAGAAGTACCTTGAGGTTTCTTAACATACAAAGAAAACTGGTACTTGGCCTGAAAGGAGATGGGAGAAGATGGGAGAAGAAAAGTGATGAACCAAGAAAAAAGGAGTGGAAGACAATGGTGATAAGCAAGGCTAGCTATTGCTAATGCTTCTCATGTAGATTAGTGTGTGTGACAATGGCTGCTTGTGAAGGAGAAGTATCAGGGCTCAAACTATTCTGCTTCCTCCTAACTCTCAACATCACCCCATGTCAAAAACTGGCATAATCTAGGTTGCAGTTGCATAGCTTGTGCTGAGTTCCGTGGTGCTTCAGAGGTTACCTTATCAGCAGCTGAACCACCTGGTGTAAAACTGACACAGCTATTTCTGTATCATACTGTAGTTATTCCTGATTCTGAATTATGTGTAAAATATCCCATTAGAAAGCCAAGTTTTGAAAACACTGAATAAAACTACTTCACTGGGCTCTAGTATTCACCTATCAAATAAACTAGCTTCCTAAACACCTAAAGAAAGTGTGAACACAACAAATTACAAGGTAAAAATGAAGTGTTGAAACATTAGATATGAGCTATTTTAATTAATAATTATTATTATAATTTTAAATGTATTTTAAAAACCCCAAAATCTGAAGGTAATGTTCCCATGGCAACCTTAGCTCTATCTCCCATGTGCAGTAAATGTGTATGTATGTTTGTGTAAAAGAGGATCGTTCATTACCATGGTTGTGATCAGAATGATTTAGGACTTGCTGATCAGCAACCTGTTAATCAGACCAGAAATCTCATCTTTGAAAGTGGCTTATTTCTAATATTTCTCTAGCCAAGTGTTGCAACGTAGAGGTGATGCTGAATTTCTGTCCAGTCTGATAAGTACTCATGCTAAGATAGTATGTCTGAACAATCCATATCTTGTCATAAATCTGATCTATCACTTTCCAAATTTAGCTACTTTCCATGACAGACACCCTGCAGTCATGTATCCCATCACTTAGTAAGTTGAAATTTGAATATTTTTTTTTCAGATGAACTCACTCACTAGTATCAAACACTTCATTATGTGTACACCACACTTTGATGCACACTTAACATTGTAAAATTGATTTCAACCACGATGTTTTTTTAGAAGAGTTGAGCATAATTTGCCAATGTGCCAGGGTTTACAAAGGATGCAGTAGTCTGGTGACAGAGCTAAATTGTCTCCAGTCCTCTCAAATCACCTTAACGAATGGCATTTCCAGCACGCAGTGTTATGCAATGGTCCATCCCTTAATTTCTTCATCTGCATCTCCCACATCTCCCATAATTAAGTTTCTCCAAAAGGTGCACATCAGTCATGAGAAAATGTCTCTCAGAAATGCAGGTCTTAGCAAGCCAAAGGGACTGATGACTGGTGTTCAGCTCCTAGTCTGTGGCAGGGGAGTTGGAGCTCAAGAATCTTTATAGTACCTTCCAACCTAAGCCATTCTATGTTCAATAATTCTATGATTTTATGATCAGAAAGAGGGAGGTGTTTACGGCTGGTGCGGGGAGGGACCAGCAGCTGTATGGCATTCAAGCTACTTTGTTCAGGCAGAATGAATAAGGGAAAGTGATGTGAAAAAAGCACATACTATATTCTTGTGAAATGTGCCTAGATGGTAAAGGCATTAAAGGATACTGTTCATTTTTATTGCTGTCATGAGATACAGTGAATGACACATTCACGGTAGTAATCTTTACAAGTATTATGTAAAGTACTCCTTCGAAATGTAGCTTTTTTTTTCTCTCTCTCTTTTTTTCTTTTTTTCTTCTGCCATTGTTGCCCTGTAACTATTTTCAGTGACATAATTCTTAAGGGTACTGGTTCAGAAAGAGGATTAATACTTCAGAGGACAAACTGAGGGTGTCTTATTTTTCTTATACAATAAATACACATCTCTGAATCCTTTGAATATGAGCATATTCTTGCTGAGCTGTTGTATAAAATCAAAGCAAAAAACATATATAGATAAAATAAGCATAATATAAGCATAATGTTTGAATAAATATATTCTCAGCAGACTCAGAAAGTAATATGAAGATTTGCAGGCTTTCAAAATCTCAAAGCTATAAACCTAAAGATAGAGGAAATAAGAATCCATTGTATTTAAGAGCTATATGTATGCAAAGGAGATATAAGCATTAACTCACCAAGAATTCATCTAAAGAGAACTGAGAAATATCGGGAAAGAAACTTCATTCTATTCTGTTGTCATTTGAGGAGTTAAATGTTAGAACAATTATATTTAGGACTGCCTTTGAACAGAGGCTCTCTTTTAAATTTAGGAAAGCTGGACCTACTGAGATAGAGCAATTATTTCTATTTTTTCCTATGAGTCATGAGGTCAAAGTTTAATGCTTAGCATCCTGCTAAATTTAAACAACATAAAGATTTCCTGCCAATGTATTTCTGAATTTGTGTATCTTATTTATTTAGATATAGCACAAAATCTAAAACAGATGTTTATGCTCCTGAAGGCCCTCAGAAATGCAGCACAGTTACAGTCCCCAAATGTATTTATTGTAATTGCATTTCTTTTCTTTGTAGCAACATTTGTTTTATTTTCCTATAAAGAATGCTTCAAAATTTAGTGTTAAAAAAGGTAAGGTGTATTTGAAATGGGTCTCATGATAGATCTTATTTCAATTAGTCCTCTTTGAGACATCCAGTGAATGTCTGTGTTCACATGAGTAAGACAGCCTCTGCGTCATGGGAGGTAACGTTAGATTTGTTTCATTATTTCCAGCTAGCTGAAACCAGTTGTAATCTAAAAATGACCCCTCACAAGCACTGTTGAACTAAGGGATTGCTGATGGTTTGTAGAAAGTGTTAAAAGGAACACAGAAAATACACAAAAGAGGAGTGTGAAGCACTTCAAAGCCAGCTTCACTGGGGATGAAATTCTCCAGGAAGGCAGAAGACACTGAAAACAACACCTTTAGTTTTGCAGGTAGTGAATGCCAACAGAGAGCAACTTCTTTTCTTACAATACCGGGTTTTGAAATACTTGATATGGTTGATAGTTCTCACTGCCTCAGGAAAAGAGACTATAAAACTGAAGTAAAGAAGACTGAGGAATGGTTTATATCCCATAAGCTCGCAATATCAACTGTAGTTTTAATCAGAGAAATAAAAGATTGAAGAAACTCTAGGAATGAAGAGCCACTTAGCATTGCTGGAGGATTGTCTGAGATGATAGACCATGTCCAAACATGTGTATTGAGATGCATCTGTAGTCTGCTATGCAGCCTACACTGCTGATCTTTTTCACGTGTGCCACAGACACATAATGACTGTGTATTTTGTATTGTACCCAGTATTTGTTTTCTCACAGCCATTCAACTGCAGCTATTCCAAGAGCACGTCAAATCTTCCTGTATCAAAAAGTAGTGGAGAAGGGATTCTTATCCCAAGAAAGCTCATGTGAGTGAAAGGGTAAACAAAAGAATGCTAATATAATATGTATTAAATATATATGATATATATATATGATAATACATATATGTGATAATATGTATTAAATCACATTGCAGAAGTTGGCAAGAGTCCATAGCATGTTTTGCTCAGAAGAATCCTCATAGGAGTAATGAGCAGTTCATTAGGAGATAAATATACTACTGAATTGAAAGTAAATGGGATATGTATGAAGTTGGACATGGTTGCTAGAAACAGTTGTTTTCATTTTTCAGTTTTGACACCAGATAGTGAATTTACTACTGACAGTAGAAGAGTTAAGTGCTGCACATACCTCATTAAAGAAGATCCCCAGAACTTGGGACAGAATAGAAAGCAAAAAAATATAGAACCATAGAATCACCTGCACTTGACAGCAAAGCCATTTCAGTGTGCAAAAGCTGACCAGGGAGAGGTCTCTAAAGATCAGAATTTACTGAGGAGATCCCACATTAAGGGAATATTGAACTAATTGGATAGATGAATAACGTGTAATGAATACCATGGATCATAGAATCACAGAATGGCTTCAGTTGGAAGAGACCTTAAAGCCCATCCAGTTCCAACCCCCATCACGGGCAGAGCTGCCATCCGCCATATCAGGCTGCCCAGACCTCCATCCAACCTGGCTCTGAGCATCTCTGCAGCTTCTCTGGGCAGCCTGTGCCAGTGCCTCACCACTCCAACTTGGAATATCCTATGATTCTAGATTCTATACACGGGTTGTTCTGGGCAAAGGAACTGTTTCAGCAAAAAGCACATCGCTGATAACCTCACAAGCAGTAGGACCTAGAAAGATTAGTGAGCTGTGACCAGATGCTTTTTGGAAAAAGGATGAAATGCTCAGTCAAAGCTGAATGAACTGCTGTTACATATATTATTAGCTTTTGAGAGGCACTAGTAGGTCATAACACTGATCCTTTTTGACACCTGCATCCTCATTGCACTTGGTTTTCTTTGAAGGGAGAGCAGTACAGAGAAATTAATGCTTTAATCTTACTGAAAGTTTGGAAAGCTGAAAGAATTAGAGGATCTTCATGATTTTCATAGTTGAAATATGAGTTCTTCTTATTCTATTCTGCAAAGCCTGAAAATAGCTTCTACATTATAGATGATAAAAACTGAATATCAGTTTACTGTAATACATAAGGAGACTTTAAATTGTCAGTGTAAATATCTAATGAATATAAGCTAATATTGACCACATATCAATTTTCAAAATGGCTTGGAAAGCCATTTTTGCTCAGATAAATAACTACTTTTTGTTAAAATACATGATTCATGAACTGCTTGTAAACCTGTAAGAGCTTCTTTCTTTGGACCAACTGTCTCATGCAATTGACAATATCTTAGTAGAAAAAAATTGTCCTGAGCCTAAATTTTCCTCGAAATAACTGTGTTGTAATATCCAGTCTGATCTCAGATGAGATATGAACAGAGGTTGCCAGAGCAGATTCAAGGTAAGGCTCTGGAAAATGACTGCAGTTGACAGTTGCATGTACTTAACCCTTATTACCAATTTGGGTAAGAACTCTTGGATCTGAAAGGAGTTGGAAAGTTCATCTCCAAAATGTGACAGAAAAAATTATACTGAAATGATGGTTAGTTAGAGTGAACAACTCATGAGGTAAGATGAAAAATAATTTGTATTGGCTTCAGTTGGAAAGCAGTATTGTTGATCTAAAACCTTGCAGGATATGCCAGAAATACAGCCTACATTATGCAAAAGAGACTCAGATATGTTGTTCAGGGGAAAAAAAAAAGGGGGGGGGGGGGGTGGAATAAAAAGCATTTCACATTTTACAGTGGAAATAAAGCACAAACCTATGTATTTGTGCTTGACTATTAGCCTTACTTTATTAGGATATGGTCCTGTGAAAGAGGACCTCATAAACACGAAATCCATTTTTGATGTATGTAATACAACTGCATGACTAATAAGCTGAGAAATGGCTACAGTTTATTGAGCCTGAGCTTAAATAGTGTTCACTAAACATTAGATCTAAATGGCTGATGAAAAGAATGTTAAAAAAAAAAGACCAAAAACTCTATTGAGAAATTGAACAGACTATGATATATATTCAGAACTTTCAAATCTCTCCATTGAAGTGAGGTTGTTATCATTGATAACTTTGATTGACAGGAATCTGAAAAATATCAAACTTGCATTTCTAGAAACTACTCTTAAAGTCATAGTGGACTGCTAAATGGTGGAAAAAAAGATATAGCAAAGTGAATGACACAGGTAGAAGTCTTGGGTAATCCTACCTCAGATAATGGTACTGTGTACCTCTGGTAGTGAAGAGTGCTGTGCAGAAAGTCAGTTTGTACTGTCTGGCTCATTTCCACACCACTTAAGTCTGGTCCCTTCTAGAGTAGTTTTTGGCCAGGAAGAGATCATCTGGATGGATCCAAAACAGAGTCAGACTTCCACTAACAATTAGCACTGAGGGCAGTGAGGATCCAGCTTGAGCATGTTGCTCAGCTTCCTTTTTTTCAGTATTATAGCCATTAAAAGGAATAGCTGAAATATTATATAGGTAGCAAGTTGAGCTAACCAACACCAAAAGCGACTTCATCAGGGAGCAACCAAAACAAGCAGTTTGACAGCAGCAGTAAGGATATTTGAGGTGAGAACTTCTGGACTGAAGCAACTGCTCTAGAGATTTCCAAACTAATTATACTCTACTAGTAAGATTACTTATTGGATTGACCAAAAGTACATGAGTTCATATAGCTGTACCATTTGATTTTTGGGGTGGGAGTGAAAGGCATGACTAGGGGACTGCTGGTTTAATGATTGAGTTTCCCAGGTAGGAGTAAGCTCTTTTTGCCTTGCAGTAAGTAGAGTCAAGTGACGAGGAAGGTCTCTTGGAAGAGGAGGTCTCTCCTGAACACCAACTGGTCACTGAATACCACACAAGCATCAATCACCTGCATTAATTTTATCCATATCATGAATGGGGGTTCAATGATAGGATTGAAGAGAGGTGTTTTTGAGATAGTTATTTCAAAATTTGTTTCTACAGAGAAAATTAAGTGGAAAAAGAGATGCTTATAGCATGACAGCTTGCAGACATGATTTTCTAGAGTAGCCTTGAAAAGTAATAGGCTGGCAACAGAACAAGTGTAAACTCTGTTCCCCACATGAAGATGTGACACCTCAGTTCGTGTCTGATACAGTTCTTTCACCTGGTTCCTCACCTTTTTCTTCTTTCGCTTCTATTCCCATTCCCTCCAGCTCATCTGGGATAGCACTCAGCACATGCTGATACTACTAACTAACCAGAATCCTTGGTACATCTCTGCATGCAGATGTGAGCATTAAAGCACAGGTCTGCACTGAGCTCCAATATTCCTTGGACCCAATACCACTCTCTCCATGGTTTCTCACAAAGCGTTCATTTCTACAGAAGCAATTAGCTTCACTGCAGATTAAAAAAACATTATTTTTTTCTGGGCTTACAACCCAGTGTAGATTTCTTCTTTCTCTCATCTCCACTCACTCTTTTGCAGCCTTCCTTGTCAGTGCTTCTGTGCAAAGCCGTATGGCTTTCTAAGTTCCAATTTTATTGCATGTCACAAATATTTGTGTCAGTCAAATATAATGATACGTGGTAAAAAATGCAGCTAACTGAGTCATAGCAGCCACTTTACAAAACCATTTTCTAGTGGCTTAGGAGATAAAGCCAGAAGTGTTTTCAGCACAGACAGAAAAGCAACTGCCTGTTTTCATGGGGCTTTGGAACTTCACTTTTGCTTCCAACCAACAGGGCATAAGGCATGGAGACAGTTAGATCCAAACTGCAGGAATCCTACATGTGGCACACCATCCCCATTCCCACATTCAGATCAAGAATGAGAAACGAAGGCAATTTGTAACATAGCGATTATGTAAAACATATGCACAAATTGAGGCATTGTATACACTAGTGTAATTATCCATTGCTGACAATGACTATACTGGTGCTGAATGTGATTAACCTGCAAGCACAGCCAAGAACTATTCTTGTTTCAAAAAGGCCATGTTAAACCTGCCTGCTTGTAAAACTGTGCTCAGTGCTGTTTTAATTGTACCCATTGCTGACACACGTTGTCAATAACAAGCATTTTCTGCTGCTGTAGACAAGGGTAAAATGTAAGGATGTTGCAGTGAGCCAAAGCTTAAAGCCCTCTCTTAGCTCATATTCTTAGGATTTAAACTACTGGGAAAACTTTATGTCTCTGGCTATTTATTATTACATACATAATGTTCTTGGAAACCACTCCACATTTAACAGCAGTTAAACCCATCTGCTGGTCTTGAATTTTCATTTCATTCACAAGCCTGCCTGCTTTAAAAGTATTTTTGGACTCATCACCAATGTGCTATCAAGCTTTTATTATTTTGCTACAAGTTGGTAAGAAGAAAGACTCAAATTTTAAAAGGAAGTTGTAGACTCCTGTATATTTTTAAGATTTTACTTGAAGTTTCTCTTCCCTTCATTATCTGACATGATTGGAATTTGTAGTTTAAACACAGTTATTTGCCACAGAAGTCTATCAACCCATGCTAATGCTGATTTTAGTGTGCCTTGTAATTGCACCTGCATAAATTCTGTAGAATTCATCTGACAGTCACACTGTTGGCATAAGGAACATTTAAACTAAACAGTGTTGGTTCAATCAGTATACTGAAGTTCCTGTAAGTGCAACAGTTTTTCATTGTTTTATTTAGACAGAGTAACACAATTTTCTTTATTCACCTCTTCTTCCTGCATTTGTGTTTCATTACTTCTTTTTTGCATAGCATACTTCAATGCCCTCTATCTAGGGTTAGCAGGAGCTTCCTAGTTTCTTCAAATTCTGTTATGATCTTCACTTTCTTAAGATATTTTTTTTTTTCAGAGAGGATTTTTTTTTCCCAATTTTCCTTGAGTGGATGGCTTGGTGATACTGTCTGATGTTGTATAAAGGTAATTTTGTAGGACCGAGGGACTTCCCAGTACTGTGTGTGCACCATTCCTTTTCTATGACAAGTAATGAATTCTTCCTTAATCCACATATTAAGAAAATTTTCCAGGCAGTTCTCTAGATATGGATATATATAAGCCCTTCTAAAAATTGAATACTTGGACATCAAATCCAATTTGTCCTTAGGTCTTGTTTACAACTTTGACTTTAAGGTGAATTATACATTTATATTTAAAATATGTAATAATTAGTATTGTTCCATTGTCTATTATCAGATAGAGGACATTCTTGGGACTGAGATTCAGTTGTCTAAGTGAGGCATCATTTGATATCCTGCAAGATCTGAGGTATTCACAGGGGTTTTTGAAATGGCAGGGAGAAGCCCATGGCCTTATGAATCATAGAATCACAGAATGGTTTGGGTTTGAAAGGACCTTAAAGCCCATTCATTCAGTTCCAACCCCCTACTGTGGGCTGGTTGCCCCCCACCAGCTGCCCAGGCTGCCCAGAGAATATCCAACCTGGCCTTCAGCACCTCCAGGGATGGGGCACCCACAGCTTCTCTGGGCAGTCCATGTCAGTGCCTCATCACACTCTGAGTAAAGAATTTTTTCCCAAAATCTGATCTAAATCCCCCCCTCTTACTGTTTGAAGCAAATTCCCATTGTCCTATCACTATCAGACTGTATAAAAAGTTGGTCCCACTCCTGCATATATGCTTAAAGAACTGGAAGGCTACACTGAGTTCACCCTGGAACCTTCTCTTCTCCAAGCCTAACAAGTCCAGCTCCCACAGCCTCTCTTCAGAGGAGAGGTGCTCCAGCCCTCTGAAGGAATCCTTATGAAGCAGCAGCTGGAGACAAAGTGATAAATTCATACATCTAATGACAACAGAAAAATGTTATTTGTGAAACTCATGTTGACCTTTAGGGCGTCAGATTTGTAATATACGCTATGAAGCCTATAAATGTTGCTGTTTATAAATACTCCTTCACTTCCTTTTATTCAAGAGTGTGTTTTACAAGGAGGACTACATTTCTACACTATAGTTCTTCTCAGTACAATTTGTACAATATGAATTTGAAAACATATATACATATATACATATATATTTAATTAGCACAGAGAAATATGCCTTTTCATGTTGGCTGGCTATTATTCCTCTGATTCCCAAATAAACTTGCTGAAATTACCAGGAAACCTGAAGTTCTGGTTGATAAGAGCTACTGAATCATAGCTTGAAGGGCTGAAAAGGTTTTGTTTCGGTGTTTCAGCATCGTAGCACTTAGAGGCTTTTTTCACAGCAGCCAATTTAGGATGGTATCTTGAGGTTCTGGCTTCAGTGGAGGCAACTGATCACTATTCCCATGTAATATCCTGTCTTTTCTTTTCTAGGCTGTGAATTCTAAATATCGCATTATTGTTTTTCTTCTCTTGTAGGTTTCCTTCATTTTTGTCCGGTACCTATCTTAAAAAACAGTGTCCCCCAAATGATACAGTTCTGCTCTTCTCTCATAGTCAATAATTACAGCTCAGTAGTTATAACCCATGTTCTTATGCACAACAGTGTTTTGAAGGAAAGCTGTTTTGCAACAGAACCTCATTCTTGACTCCTTTTAAGTGAGTGATCTCCATATAAATGTTCCTTTCTTAGTATTCTTGTATCTTTCCTCAGAGCAGTTCTTAGAACCCATGAGCATTTCTTCTACATTTATGAAACTATGCATCACATTACATGGTAAGAAAAGATACTCCAGATTTTGCCATGTCAAAATGCCTTGTCCAAATGAGTTTGATTGAATATTCAGATCTAAATCCATCCTGACCAAGGCATGATACAAATGCATCCTCCGAACGTGATCCACTGCCTTTTAGCTTTGAACCATTCTCAGGAGTTTCCCATGTCTGAAAGGACTCTGCTCTTACCTCACATCCAAGTGCCTGAAATTTGACAGCATCACTACAAACCTCAGCTCTTAACAATATTGTTTTATGACAGCAGTCATGTTTGAAATCAGAGCAAGAAGTCTCTTTACCTCAGATTATACTTAACAATAAGATATTGTACACCTTTTTTTTTTTTTTTTTAATTAGTATCCATTCTTTATACTGACAGTGTCTCAAGACTTCCCTGAATGTTTTGTTTACCTAGTGCTTGCAAGTAAAATGTTTTAATATTGCAGGAGATAGTGAAAAAAATGTGCTTTTGTCCTTTTGCATTTAAGAAGTTATAATTTTTAATAATATATGTAAAAACATCCTTAAAATAATATACCACAAGGTGACCAAAAGCTTTACATAAACACTGTAAAGAATAAGAACTTTATAAAAATGTATTCCAGTACTCTAGGAATTAAATATTCTATTAAAAAAATAGCTAATAGAAGCTGAACTCCTGACAAAGAAGTTTTATTATTTACAAACACTGTGATCCTTGCAACACAGCTCTCCCCGTTACTTACGGGGCTCCCTCATAGTGTTGTTTGATAAGAATTTCTGTTTTCTGCAACGGCATTGGTTCATGCCTGGTTGGGGGGTGTGAATTCATTGCATTGCAGGTATTCCATTTCAAAGTAAATAAATAAATAAATAAATAAATAAATAAATAAATAAATAGGCCCAATGTTGGTTAAAAGTGAATATATTGTCTCCTACTGTTAAACATCATAAAGATAATACAGAATCAGTTTTAAAATTTAAAAGAAACAGGATTATTTCTAGTTTTAGGTAGAAAGAGGTGGACTGTAAAGAGAATATTTATTCATTCCTTTATAGCATTTTTGCTTGATTTGCTAATAATTACTTGTGATTGGTAGATGTTCCATACTGAAAATATACTGAAATAAAGTAGTGCAGTGTTTATTCTCCTAAAATATTTCTCACTTGCTTGTTCTTCCTTGAAGGAAAAATAACTATTCCACAGGTATTTATAATCAATAACACATTGAATATTATAGAACATAATGCTTTTTCATTTATGTTAAAAACCCTCTGAGCACTTTAGCATGTATTAATACCAATTTACAGCTTGAAAGGAATAGAAGGTATGCCAGAGTAATTTCCAGAGCAGTTATAGCAACAAATTCTCCTCACCCCTGAAAAAACAAACTGGGAAGCAAAAGTACACAACTAAGCACCATATGCAAACATAATGAAAAATTTGAGTTTGGAACGTGTCCTGAGTAGATGTCTCTATGTACTTCCAGAAAGGCCAAGAGGAAGAGAATCCCACAGGTAGAGGCCTTCAGCTGGGACCTTTCCCTGAAATGGAATGGACTAATGCACAGGTGAGAGTAGTGAACTGAGCTGTGGGGATAAAAGTGAGGAAAGGAAATAGTTTCTGGACTGCTGCTTCATAGTTTTGCCTTTTTTTTTTTTTTTAATTGTTTTATTGAACACCTCAATAATTGACAAGATTCTGAGGCATAATTTTTTTGCCTCAGCTACACAGCGATTAAACTGAAAATATTTTTTTTTCTTTTAAGAAAAATGATTTGGCCTCACCTGGCTTTTGACATCTGACCAAGTCATCAGTATTGCCATGATAGTAAATAATTCTTCCTGATCACAGTTCATACTGGTTTTGTATATCTCCTGTAGACTGAGGTGGATTGTATCCTAAAAATAATTGTCTCTCTCCATTGTCTAGAATTTCTCTGCATTGCCTACACATTCTTTATAGTCAAATAACAGATATAAATGCCTAGATGTTAGATATCTCATGTGGTAAGGAAAAATTCAGTTTTATCTTTTTCAGACTTATATATATATACAATCAGTTTATGAGTGGTAGCAGGCAAGACCAACATGGGACATAGGAAAGGAAAATTAAGTGTATTTATGCTGAATGTTGCTGCTGGACTTGATAAACCTGTCAGACAACAGCGTTGATGAAGATATTTCTTTTTATCAAAGAATTTTTTCAGTAAAGGAGTTATCATTGAAGCTATTACAATGAAAAACTCCATTTCAAAGAAAGAAAGAAAGAGAGAAAGACAGAAAGAGAGAAAGAGAGAAAAAGAAAGAAGGAAAGAAGGAAAGAAGGAAAGAAGGAAAGAAAGAAAGAAAGAAAGAAAGAAAGAAAGAAAGAAAGAAAGAAAGAAAGAAAGAAAGAAAGAGAAAGAGAGAGAGAGAAAGAGAGAAAGAGAGAAAGAGAGAAAGAGAGAAAGAAAGAAAGAAAGAAAGAAAGAAAGAAAGAAAGAAAGAAAGAGAGAAAGAGAGAGAGAGAAAGAAAGAAAGAAAAAGCCAATGACTCTATTGCATGAGGATACAAACCTCCATACATTTCTGTTATCAAAATATTCAATTTGGTTTATGCCGCATTTGTGTTCTCAGCTTTCAGTGTATGACCTCCTGCTATTATCGTAATAGACATGAGAGAAACTTGATATTTTGGTTTCTTGCCAGCTGGGTCCTTACGAATCTCAAGAGGAGAAGGAGACAGGTTAAGATTTCAGGATAATGCACACTAATGGGATATTTGTGGTAAATGTAGTCTACAGTGATATGTTGTTGATGTCCAAATTGCTATCTTTTGATTTCAGAGTTAGCAAGACACAGGGATAAATAGACAGATGATCATTCTGAGTGACCCTTGCAGAGCACTCTGCCAGGTGGACATCAATTTATAATGGCTAATGATGTTTAGGTAATTTTCACAAATAATAGGGAAAAAAAATGTGGGGCACTTAAGGTTGAATTTTGTGTTAAATATAATGAATAAGAACTCTGACCGTCTGTATCTTAACACTCTGTTTCTGCCTACTATGATTTTGAAAAAGGTCTAATGAAATGTATTGCTTGGTTTATTTTGGATGCACATAACTAATTCTTACTGCTTTTTTTAACACCTTCAAAGAAGAAAAATGAAGCTAGTCAGTCACTCTTTAATTAATCATGTCATTTATTCACACAAAGATGAACAAAAAGCTCTGATACTTCTTCAATACTGAGTGGCACACAGTAGGAGGCAAGTGCTGTTTGCTCCTTAACAAGCCCATATGGTAGTAGGAGATCCAGTGTCCCTACTATGCAAACAGCACTGAATCTTTAAAAGCATGTTAAACAACATCTGCTGGTGATAAAATAAGTAAATCAGAAAGCTCATTACTTGATAATTTTCACCTAAGAGCCATAAAAAATCAAGCTGAAGAGATATGTTGGAATATTTTTGAAATTCCAGAGTGTGAGTATTGTGTTATTTATTTTTATTAAAAAAATAAAAAAATAAAAAAATCTGCAGAGCAAGTTAGCTAGATGCCATCCCTGCGAAAAATATTGGCATGATTAAGGAATATTTAGCTAAGAAAGGAAGCATAGTAATAAATTTATGGTTAGAATAAGTTGATGATATTCAGCGTAGGTTAAAGCAAAGTAATTATATTAGATAAATTTCATTTCAGACTGTGAATTTGTTTGATGAATGTCCCTAAATGTTGTGAAGGTTTAGTAAGGCATTTGATTTAATATTACACTGTATCTTATTTTAATAAGTAACAGTATACTTTATCAAAATAATACTCATTAAGGACTGATTAGCTGACACTGGAAAGTACCAGAGATGATAAATGGCCCTTTCATGGAAATATTGAGCGACAGTCTTCCATGATTTAGAATTGGCTGTAGACAACATGTTTCAGTGTTAGCTCAAATGATTTGGAAGGCGGCACAAATTCATGGATGGGAAGATTTGTAGATCATGCAAAGATTTGAAAAATAAAAGAGGAGGGAGCAGTCAGATGGAACAGTCCAGTTACAGTCTGGCCTGGTCAGCAGAATCTATTCAAAGAAAGTAATTATTACCTGGAAGAGAAGGATTACACAGCCAGAGGGAAGAAATGTCACCCACACAAACTGAGGGAGCCCCTAGCCTGGAAATAGATGACTCTGAGGTGGTTTCAGAGGAAAAAATGGGCAGCTCAGCAAAGGTTTATACAATTACCTTTTAATGTTAGATGATTAAGGGAAGAATAAGGACAAGATTATTGTTGTATGTGAAACAACAGTAAGATAATACAAATATTGTGCCAAGTTCTAGAGTCCATAACTTTAAAAGTTACTGAATACATATTTACAGAGAGAGAATAGAGACTAGAACAGAGAAAAATTCCTCCAGAGAGAGACTTATCTCTCTCTCTGATAATGACCATGTATTTCTGTGGGGAGACTGGGAATAAAGGGATTCTTCAGCGCAGCAAAGAAAAGCAGAATATGTACTTGAGTGAAGGCAAACAAATGCTGGACAAGCTTTTTCAGCAGCGAGGATGCAGGACAAATTATGCAAGGAAGTTGTAAATTTCTATCTCACTGTTTCTGAAATAGATATGCACTCTTATTTAAGATACTTTTGTCAGACTTATGAGCTGTGGTACATTAAGCTAAACTCAGTGATACAGTGATACCTCCTGTTTTGAACTCTGAATCTTTTAGGCACCTGATTGCTGTTTCAGCATACTCAGCAAAATCTTCTTCAATGCAAGAATGTGGGATTAGATGATAGGGCTGAGTAAGTTTCAACTAGTCTAACTAAGGCAGTCTATCACTTTCTTCCCCAGCTACTAGCTCAAATGAAGATATGTGGAATTGTATTACAAGGTCTAATGAGAGCATTTACTTCCATTTACCTTCCTTCCTGTGGATGAATGGAGGTTATCAATGCTTTTCTAATTTTTCATTTAGCTCGATATGAGATTTGCAGCTCAATAAAAACTTGAATCAATTGGATGCTACCTGTAGCTATGCAATGAAATTTCAGTAGGAATTATTTCTGTTGGCCTATTAACTGAATATGCATCTCACAAAAATAATTAAAATAAATAATAAATTAAAATAAATGATACCTGTAGTCCATACTTGTTATTAATGTTCTAGGGGAAAATAATGTCAAAATATCTTAGGAAATCCTTAGGTTCACTTCATTGCTCTTGTCTTGGAAATGTTCCCTTTTCCTTTTTCCTTTCTTTTCCAATAAACAAGATATGTAGAGACCTCAGTGCAGTCATCTCCTGGCCTAAATGAGGATGAAGGCTAAATCCTACCTAGGTCATTGATATTTGGAATAATTTTCCTTCACTGATCTGTAGTCTGGACATGGCAAATGTTGATTAAAACCATAAGGTCTGTTTGAGAGGGTTTGATTTTTTTTCAGTGTTGTGTGACTGTCTGCCAATCTACATCAATGTGATATTTTGTACAACTAATTGTAGATCAGTTGGTCTTTAAAATGAGATTCCAAACTTAAGATATGTTGTTCCATTTTCTGCCTTTCCAGCTAGTCTTGAGTCATTTGGGTCAGTTTTCTTCATTCTCTTTTCCTTTGTTTTCCTATCTGTAAAAGGGAGATTGAAAATTGCTTTGAGAAAAAAGAAAACAAACATCGTATTTCCTGAACGGCTATTAGAATTTTTCTGTTTTACATAGAACAGTAATGATTGTAGACTATTACACATACTCTTAGAGTAGTGAATGATGTTTTCTCACAGAATAAGTCTAGCACGTTTAGAGGTAAGAGGAAACCAAGGCTCTGAGACTGTAGCTACACGATTCTACTTCTGGAGTAATTAAAATGGGATTTGATTTCCCCTCCCTGATCCTAAATATCTCATTTTAAGGATTATTTCCTGGTTCTCTGCTTTGATTTGCATTGAACATAAGCTATCTTCTTTAAGCTTGAGGTACCACAAAGCACAGTTTTGTTCTAATTGTTTTCTGTCATTGTTGGAAAAAGTGACTTTCATCCGCAGCCATGCAAGGATGGAAAGGTATATTGCTCAATTGTGAAATTTTGAAAAAAAATACCACAAATTTTCATGGTTTATGTTCAGAAAATCTGTCTTCGACTTAACATTTAAAACAATTAGATATCTAGATAACTAGAAGTCTAAGCAGTTAGCCTAAGAACTGTTGAAAATTGACTTATTTGAGGTCCATCTCTTTCTGTTGTCTTTTGATTTAGCATCAGGTTCTAAGATCTTTGAAGCTTAGCCACTTCACTTTTACTTCTTGATTTGATGAAAGCCTTCCACATTGGAATTCCAGACCTTAACACTGACATCAAGATGTAGCAATGGGTACAGAGCAAAAACAGAAACAAATTTTCTTCCAATGATCTTAACATTTAATCTGTGGAAAGGAAAACTGGGCTCCTATAATCCCTACTATTATTTGAAAAATTCAGTAGAGAACAGAGAAATAGTTTTCATCTCAAAATCTGGCTGTATTCAAGTGGAATATTCTGATATGTAGATGCACTCCCTTTGTATATTCAAGGTCATATGTATTACCATAACTGTTCAGATACTTCCTCTGCTAATTTTTCAGAAATTTCCTATATTACTACAGAATTATAAACTCATTTCTTGGTGAAGAATTTTTGTGCTGAAAACATTACGTGGGTATCACATCTAATTTTGCCTGCAGTACCTTTTTATTATTCATTATTACACATGAGCAGTAGAGATTTTGGAGGTATATTTTATCAATTTCTTAGCCCTTCCTCCCATTGTGTCAGTTGCTGCTTCTTTGTGTTTTCTCTGACGGACTTTGTCAGATCTTACTCAGGCTGCCTGGCTCACCACCATGCAGTTGATCTTGCAACGTCTCAGTCTGATCAGAAACATTTGCCCCCTTTGAAACAGATTATTAAACTTTCTAGATGAAATATTCTAAATAAAGAAAGATGGGAAAAGATTTGTTATTAGAGCTTTCTTCTGGCTTAAATACTATTGAAAATTGTTGTTTTGGAACCAGAAGTTAGTGTTATTAAAAATGGGATGCTATTTGTTGGCAACTCTTTCAAATTGGAATTCTTTTAATTTTGCAGTGGCTTCCATTAACAGTTATCACTGATATTTCAAGTACTGTCAGAAAAGCATTTGAAATAAATTCTCAGTGGCAGCCCCTGCACAGAGTCATATTTCATCTGAAATGATTTATTTCTATATTCCACTTTCTAACATGTAAGATTGTTCATTGGATCTTCCAGTTACTAAAACTGAACCCTGAGTCTGACGTAGTCTTACATCTTCTTTGCAATCAGAAGCAAAGGTAACTGCTCTTCTTATTCCTCGATTAAGCAATTCTCACATAATTTCCTGTAGAGGCCTAATATTAGCATCCTGCCAGTGTTAAAGAAAGCTGAATATGCAGTTAATAGTTTTTCTCAAAGAAACAAACAAGCAAACAAAAAAACTGAGAATAAATATTGTTAATATTTTTATATTTTCTCTTTTTTTGTCCATGTTATATGAATAAGGTAAATGCTGGAGCTTGAAATAGTTCTTTGCAGTAGCTATTCTTGATGTTTTCCATTCCTATGATGCTATGCAGTGTGCGTTTAATTTACAGCAACCAAATTATTTGGAGTTAAATGTTACGTAGGCAATGAAGAGGTTGTTCTGCTTTTAATTGATGCTGTGACCTACATTTTTTCCCCAAGGCAATACAGCAATTTTTCAGAAAAAAAATCCTGTTAATTATAATTGTATTCTATGGTGCTGGGTCAATTGTCATTTCCATTATATAAATTTTAAAAATTAGGGGGCTTTAGTTCAGGTATTTTAAATCATGTTAGGTAGAGATTTGCCTGTGAGGTTGGTAGCTCAGATAGAAGTGTTTTGTGAGGCAATGGCTGCAGTCTCATAATCAGTTATGTTTAAAACCCTCTAAATTATGTTTGGCCCAAGTGGTACCTGTGTTGGCTATGTTGTTGATGATGACACTTCCTGCATTTTTTGAGAAACGAAGTCAGAATTCTGAATATTAGTGTCAGTTTAAATTCCCATGGTCTCTTGTAGTAAAGATGTGTGGTTATGATCGTCTACTAACCCTGGCTTCTGAAATAAATTCTAACCTTACTACACCATTAAATAAACTCTGTATTTCCCTCAAAGGAAACCATGTCCATTCATGAGTGCTGTGACCTCTATACCAACTGCCTCATGGAAAAAGTTAGGCATATTTTGGCAGCTTGGATGAAAGATGGTTTACATCAGTGTAAAAATTAAACCATTTCAAGGAAGAGGAAATTTATTTCTCATCCCTAGCCAGAGAAACTTTAGAATCACCTAACTTTAAATAAACTCTCTGCATTCCCATTATTTCCTATGGAAAGTTATATGCTCAACTAATAATACCCAAATATTCTATACTTCCTTGATGTTTTTCCCCTCACTATAGACTTACTATGCCTGATTTTTTTATTTTTATTTTTTAGTATCAATTTACTTTGGATGGAGCTAAAGCACACTTCCATCATTACATGATTACTTGAAACATCCCAGATGTATAAGCTCTCAAGACTAAAAAACAGACCCGGAGCTTCCCAGGTTAAAGAATAAATAAATACATAAATATCATTATTAATAATAACTTCCACAGCAATCTTAATAACTTAACAATTTATTAGACAATCTTTCCAATATTGCATAAAGCCATCGTTACAGAGCCGTAAGAAGTTCAGAAACTCAGCTTCTGAAAACTTCAGGAGACTGAAATCTATCTGAATTCTCTATGTTTTTCAGAACTTTTAAAAATCTTTCAGATAATTTTATTTGAGAAACATACATTAGTACTTTTGTTGCCTCTGGAGACAGCATCCTGATTAAATATTTCAACATGTTGTTTATGAATGTTAGAAATTTGAAGTATCACTTACCATTGGGAATGATTGATGTAATTCTCTTAACTTTGAGTGTTAAGTTCAGAAATTAGTCATTATTTGACATGTAGTTTAAGGTAAAGTAACTATTCAACTGGAAAATCCTTCTGAAAAAGAAGCATGTTATAACTTAAAGTGTACTCCTTTGTGCCTTTACATTATATTGATTCTGGTTGCCTCAGTAACTGCCCAATTTAATTTTTTAATTTATTCAATCTCCACCTAATGGTTGGAAATTATTTTTCTCTTTGCTTCATACTTGCAAATCTTCAGCAATTCAGAAAAGAAGAAAGAATGATGTGAAATATGAGCTGTAAAAACAGATTCTTTAATTTTATTGGTAATATATGCTCTTCCTGTATATAGCCCAAGGCTTTTTGATTGTTTTTATAAACTGTTTATAGCAGCTTTATTGCTACAAATGGAATTCGTTTTATATCTTATTTGAAAAAATATTTCCCAGAGCAAAAGTAATCATGATAAAATGTAATCGTTACAGCACAGTTGTGTTTCAAGGAAACATCAAATTTTCTTTTTTGGCACAATAGAGGAATGCGCAGTTCCTCAATGATTTAACACCAAGTGCATGTGCCTCTGTAAAAAAATACATGCTTTAAAGTTTTATTTGATGATAGATTATAGTTAGTACCATTTTTTTTTTCAGAGTGTTTATTTTGTGAATCAAAATATAAAAGAATTAGTAAAATATGGAGAATTTTACAGGATGAAAAGAAACAGCTCTAAATAAAGAGTGAACTGATTAACTCTTATGGCCTCATCTTCTACTGCACAAGACTGTTCTATAACACCATTTTCACCCAATCCCTCAATAAAACAAGCAAACAAACAACAATTCCATTAACTGGGGAGCAAAGATATTGTTCTTGCTTACAGAAATCCTTGCAATCAATTTCATTACTTATGAGGAGTGTTATGAGTATTACTTATGAGTTTTGTTAAACTGGTAGCTGAAGACCTCAGAAGTTTTAGACATCAAGAAACTGTTGAATTCTGTAAACAGGCAACAAAGATACATTTTAATGTTCAACATCCTGAATGTGAGCCTTTATTTCAACTCCAGGATTAAATAAGAAGTTGTTCAAATGTCCCTTTCAAAAGAGAAAAACCATAGAATTGAGAAAACGATACTTTCGCTATAACTTGTTTAGATCCAAGTCAGAGCATATTGTTGAGCGAGAGAATATGTACAGCTTCATTATTACGTAAGCTTTAGTAATGCTGCAGGTTTTAGCATTGAATGAGTTGACTTAGATCTTCCTCCGCACACATTACTTTGTATTCTAGTGAAAGAGCAGGTATAGATCACTTTGGCTGCAGGAATCTGAAAATTGCAGGTTTTGTTCTGACTGATAAAACATCTCACAGTTCTATATTTATGGCCTTACAGATACATACATAACCCATTCTTTCTTCTTGTTCCATATCTAGAGAGTTTCTACCCCGCCTAGTAACCTCTGAAGACCTCTATTCTTTTAGAAATATCCATTTATTTTCACGGAACAAAATTTCCAGTGATCAGATTCTCCATTTTTTCTGAGAAGTTTCATCAAAAGAATTGACTTTCTTAGCCTAAATTCTCCTTCTGGATTCCAGATTTTCAAAGCTCCTTTTGAAGACTTCTAAAATAATGAAGGAAGAGGTCCTGAGCCACTTGTGTTAGCTTTGAAGTTAATGCTGCTTCAAGCAGAAGTTGGACTACATTCTGTCAGTTACTCAAAGCCCAAATTGAAGTTCTGTAATTTTATGATTCTGTGACTTTCACTGAAATTAATTATGGACTGACTTTGAAGGGTGAAATTATATATTAAGAACTGACCAAATTTAAAAATCCCAGTGCTAAGGACCCCTGTTTCTTAGCCACACTTCTCTCATTCTTAATATCTAGTACAGCTTTTACTTTCCTTTGTTTCATTTCCACTTCTAAAGTGCTACGTTGCTTTTTATTTATCTATTTTTTTTTCCTGGGTACTTTGAAGCTGTTGGCCACTTCACTTTATTTTTGCCTTTTCTTCCCCTGATTCTGCCAAGTCCTAGTTGGCAGAAACAAGTTACAAACTTTTCATATCATAGTGATGCAATAGATGATGCAGCTTTCCAATATTATTCATGTAATGAAATACATTTTCAGAATTGAAATAAATAACAGAGATAAATTATCTATTCTGAAATAATCTGCATCTACAGTGCAAATAGGCAGATCCTCAGCTGACAGTTTTAAATTAATTTCTACACCAAAGAAAGAGGATAAAGGAAGAAATTTGTAGGGTGTTCCACAGCCAGGTATCAACTGCCATTCCTGGGAATCTGGTGGGAAACTGAACTTGCACAGGGTCCAGTTTTACTCTCCTTTATGGGAATGCTTGGAACCATTTAACAGATGCAAAAGGAGTAGGTGTTCACTTTGGAGGTTCAAATATCCATATGGAAGAAACCATGAGGGCATTTTTCACATGATTTTAGTATACCAGATGCTTGAGAACAAAAGGGGTAAGACTTCTTCCCTGTATATCCTGAAGAGTTTGTTAAAATCATTTTGGCTCTGCAAAACAGTGTTTTTGGGGAAAAAAATTCTTTCTACTTGATGGATGTAGGCTGTGTTCCTTACACCATGGGCTGGAGCATCAAACTAAAACTTGTTGGTTAAATGCTGGCCACACATTTCCTAGGTTCTCATCCTGACTCTTCGGTCAGTAACTATTCTTCATTTATTCTACAGATGAATTAACAGAGCTTTCACTTGGCAATTTCAAGCAATAATGAGGGGGAAAAGCTAGATCTATTAGAAGTAGCTAAATCTTACTCAATCTTACCCAGTAAGGAAAGGAGAACTGTAATTTTAAGATGATTGGAGTCTGTTATCAGCAGGTAGAAATTTTACCTATATTTACAGAGAACAAAACCCATTGCATGACTTTTGAAACAACTGCATGACTTCCTGAGTTCTGAGTCAAGATATTTTCTTAATCTTTTCAGTATTTACTGTTTGAAAGAATGAAACAATCAGTAATACAGAATAACCTAGAGCCTTTTGCTGATTAACTTTCTTTTTGTGATTATGATGCTTAGAAGAGATTTTACTCAAATTAGAAATGAGAAAGAAAGAACAGAAGGTAGCAGAAGTATCTGTTTTGAAAACTGTGACACTGCAACCTGGAATTTATCCAATAACCTTTTTTTTTTTTTTCTTTGCACTTGAAATTGGCAAACCAAATGATTAAAGGTTTGATCTTATTAGAACTTAACTAATGTAAATCTTCTAATGTGATGCCTAAAACACTTGTCTTGAGCTTGTCATACATCCTTATAACAAGCCAATATCACAGAAACTTTCAACCACGGTAAGCATTTCACAGAATCACAGAATCACAGAATGGCCTGAGTTGGAAGGGACCTCAAGGATCATGAATCTCCAACCCCACTGCCAGGCAGGGCCACCAACCTCCCCATTTACTATACCAGGTTGCCCAGGACCCCATCCAACCTGGCCTTGAACACCTCCAGGGACGGGGCATCTACAACCTCTCTGGGCAGCCCGTTCCAGCACCTCACCACTCTCCTGGTAAATAACTTCTCCCTAACATCCGAACTAAATCTTCCCTCTTTCAACTTCAAACCGTTCCCCCTTGTCCTGCTGTTATCTACCCTTTCAAAGAGTTTACTCCCTTCCTGTTTATAGGCTCCCTTCAGGTACTGAAAGGCTGCAATGAGGTCACCCCGCAGCCTTCTCTTCTCCAGGCTGAATAAGCCCAGCTCCCTCAGCCTGTCCTTGTAGGGGAGGTGCTCCAGCCCCTTGATCATCTTTGTGACCCTCCTCTGGACCCTCTCCAACAGCTCTCTGTCTTTCTTGTACTGGGGGCTCCATACCTTGACACAGTACTCCAGATGGGGCCTCACAAGAGCAGAGTAGGGAGGGACAATCACCTCCCTGTCCCTGCTGGCCACCCCTCTCATGATGGAAGGCAGGATACCATTTGCTTTCCAAGCTGCAAGACCACACTGCTGGCTCATGTCAAGTTTGTCATCCGTCAGGACCCCCAGGTCCTTCTCTGCAGAGCTGCTCTCAAGGACTGCTCCTTCCAGTCTGTATAGATGCCTGGGGTTCCTCCAGCCCAAGTGCAAAACCCTGCACTTTGCCGTGTTGAACCTCATTAGGTTCACCCAGGCCCATCTTTCAAGTCTGTCAAGGTCCCTCTGAATGGCATCCCTCCCTTCCTTCCTTCCACTTCTCTTACAGCTCTGAGAATCTGGGAGCAAATAAAGAGTTAAATGGAAATGTAAATGATGTCTTAAGATGTGACAGTTTATATTAGCTGAACTGCCAGCCTTAGATAAGGGCCAAACAAAACTCACGTGTCAATTCCAGGTAGAAGAAAAATATATTCTTACTTGAAAGATGATTTCCAACAGTCTTAAGCATAGTGAAACCTTTTCCTCTTTCCAGGATTTTGTGAATTACTGAACACAAAATGACATTCCATGCACGCAAACCAGCTGTTTATTGTGACTGAGTGCCATAAATATGCATTATACTATATATCCTTAACATGCCTAGGCAGTCTGTAGATCTAACAGCACAAAGCAGAACATAATTCAGAGGAGGGAGACTGACAAGTAACTTAGGGAAAAAAGTGGGTCAGATCCATAAGGAAGACACAGATTTTCTATTTGTTCATCATTGTGCTTTTGTTTTTCTCAGGGATTTTTTTTTTTTTTTTTTTTTATAAGCATGGGGATGTGGTTGATTTTCTCAGGACAGCAAGAAGTGTGAAGAGAGAATTAAGAGGGAAGTACTTATTTGACTGTGATATTTATGTTTTTAAATGTCTACAGCCTCTGTTGATGCTAAGGTACCAGGAACGTCAAATTATGTCTCTCTGGGGAATAAAGGATGACAATTACTGTTTAAATATGGAAACCTGTTTGCAGGAGACACACTGCAAACTGTGTGTCATTACTTTCACAATTCATTGTGATGAAAAGTAGGTAATACACATCTTTGGACAAATAATGTCTCACTGTCTTTAAAGGAAATTTAGCTTTAAGCCAGTTTAATTTCTTCAATCTTTGGCTTTACAACCAGACATATCAGGTGGCAAATGTATGTTCAGGTGTACGAGGGTCCTACAGATTAAAAGCCATATTATAATGAATCTTTCTGCTTTTAAAAATGAAGGAAGAATAGTTTTGTAGCATAAGCACAATTTTTTACAAGATGCACTAAACTAGGTTCAGTGGAGTGTTGCTAAATAGTGCTGTTTTGTTGGTTTAGCTGTAAAGTGTTCACTTAAAATTAGTCATCACTGTCACGAAACAATATTTTCATACCGTGCTGTGTAGAGAGAGATTAAGGCTTTCCAGGTGATGGCTAATTCTTGTCTGGTCATTTGTTTTCATCTTGTATTAAAATGCTGACACTAGTTCCAAGAAATTGGTAGAGAATTGCACAGACTTCAGTATTTACCTAGTGAACGCTGTGTCTATTGCCTTGTTAGTCTTAAAAAAAAAAAAAAAAAAAGTCTTATTTGTCTTTAAATACATATTATGAAAATAGCACAGTGCTCGGTATCCTATCCCCAGATGAGTCTCCAGGAGGGCACTGTGTGACTGTGCCAGAGCCAAAGAGGGCAATGACAGCATGCAGCACATGTAGGTTTGCATTATTCCTCAGCTAAGGAGCCACTTGCCCTCTCCTACCACTAATTAAGACAAACTGACAATCCAGTGCTCTTTCTTGCCTGCCTGGGTATCTCATTCCTCAAAATACATCATCTGGAACACAACAGCATTGTTGAGATTTTCTAGCATTGCTGATATTTAGCTCAGTAAACAAAATATATATTTCACTCTGGTGATGTGACCAAATAAAACTGACTTTGTACACTGTGAAAGGGAAGAGATTAAAAAAAATCAATACTAATTCCTACATCAAATTATGTACTGACGCAGAAAATGAACTGCAATAAACCATTTCTAGCATTCAGAGACAAGCAGATATAGAGATGGCTAATGAAAATTGTTCTAATAATCTGAAATGAGTGCATATCAAATACACAAATCCCACGTCAAAGCCACTAAAATATTTTGGGTAAATGAAACTTTTATTGGAAATCTAATCAATGCCTTATTAAACATATTACTTTTCCAGTCTGATGCATGCTTATGACTAAAATTTGACACAATCTTATTAATTGTTTTTTTGCTTATCCAAGAAAATGGTATTTTCGAGTTTCTGGTGAGCTAAATAACATTTTTTACATTGGTTATAGCTGAGCAGATGACCAACAGATTGACTATTTTTTTCACTATCTGCTTAAATTTGCATATTCTGAGGTCTCTGCATATACTGTAAAATGCAGGTGTGTACATGATGGTGTCCCATTTTGTCACAGAATACTTGTTAATATCTATTAGAATGTTCAAAGAGCAATACTCATCCTCTGCTTTGACAAGATATCAAAGCAGCTCTGCAGAGTCTTATAAGCAGCTAATTGGAAAATTCAGCTTGCTGTTTGTGTCATTCTGTCCTTTGAGTGAGATTTTGACCAACTATAAAATCTCATGCTCTTTCTTTTTAATTCTTACAAGGAGCTCCAAATGCATCACTTTGTTTTGTTAATACAGCCTGCTCATAATGGGGAAGTTCATAAAAACCTCGTAGTAGCAATTCTTCAATGGATAAGTCAATTAAAATACCTCTAATTTAGTGCTGTTGTACATACTGGGTGAACTTACAAAGAAAAGTTATTTAGTATTCATCTTAGTGAGGATTTCAGATTAAATTAATGATACAGCTTCTCAGTTTAATGGCTAGACCAATTTATATAATATATCCAAAACTCTATGTGGTTCCCTGTTCCAGGCCATGGGAATAAAGTGCTTGTGAGATTACTGTAATAATCTGGGAACTTCTGAACAACAGTGTCAATCTTGCCTCCAACCTCTTGAGGCCATTGGTCTCATCATGATACAACCACAGACTCTCCTTTCAGTGCCATTGCCATGGAAACTGGGACTGCCCTTTTAACATTGGTAATTTGAGCATATATGGCTGAGTAACTAATAAAGCCAATCTCAGATATTTTGCTACAGGTTATACATAATTATTCCATGAGCCAAAAGAAAGCAAAAAGTATAGTCTGGTACCCTGTCGATCTTTGTGAAACTGGACAAAATTTCTTGCCATTTCATATGAGCTCTTTACTCCAATAATATTTCTGAAGTGATCTTTACTATCAGTAGTTATTAAAGGTAGAAATTTGTTTAATGAACTGCACAGAGAGGAAGGCTGTAGTGTTGCCAAAAGGAAAAAAAAAAATCTTACAAGCAACTGGAAAAGTGGAAAATGGCATGAAAAGTAGAAAGCTACCTTAACTACAGAAGTCTTCATTATACTAGCTATGATATATTATGTATAATTATAATTGGGAACATGTATTCCATCAGACTCTTGTTTGCTTTTGCTGATGTCAAACACTATCCAGATGGTACAGTGCATTTTCTCTAATCACCTCCTTTTTATCTCATGCTTTTCTTGATCTGTATTCCTTACAGAGCCTTTTTTTTTTTTTCTCCCCCCATTCCTCCCCCAAAGTATTACAGTGTCCTCCATTTTTGGTCCTATTGCCACGCATTTCTCTCCTTTGGAACCATTTCTTAGTTCATAAGCGTAATTTGTCTTTTTTTTTCTCAAATGTTCTTGTTATCTCTGTTTGATGATTTCAAACTTAATGTCCTGAGTGCCTCACTAGCAAACACTGCTAGTAAAGAATATTGCTTGTTATCAGGATAATTTTCAGATCCTTTAACAATAAAGACTATATCCATAAGCTATATATGTTTATATATATATATATGCTTATATGTAACAATATAAACAAACACTCTTATTATACCACTCAGAGGGTGGTGACACACTGGAACAGGTTGCCCAGAGAGGTTGTGGATGCCCCATCCCTGGAGACATTCAAGGCCAGGCTGGATGTGGCTCTGGGCAGCCTGGTCTGGTGGTTGGCGACCCTGTCTGTGGCAGGGGGATTGAAACTAGATGATCTTTGATGACCTTTTCTACCCAGGCCATTCTATGATTCTATGATATTATATGATACCAGACACCAGAATACTAAACTATCTGTAACACAGTTTGATGGAGTGATTTTTAAAATAAATATAGGAAATAACAATTCTTGATGAGAACTAACAACTGTTAAAGGAAGAAACTGGTTTCTCTCATCACAGCAAACATCAGTCAGTCAGTGCAGAGGAGTGTGGGGCTCCTCAGAGTGAGTATTGGGGTGAGCCAGAGGAAGGGGTGCTGAGCTTTCTGCTGAAATGGCATAAGTTTGGAAGCACAAATTGGAAAGCAGTGAACTCAGTGTGTATTCTCAGTCTCTCATCTTTATACAAATTCTTTTTAGTGCCTGCAGAGTGAAGAAACTCTTTGTGTTAATATCTCAGGATTCCCTCTAGTAAATCCCTGTAAAAAACACACAATAAGCACAATAGGAAAGAATTAAAATAGAAATGCATTCAAGCATATGGTTAATCTATGCATTAATTTTTATCGTCCTTTCCATTAAAATTAAGAACTTTAAAATCCATGTGGAATTTAAATCACACTTTTATATATCTGGCTATCTCATAGCATGCAGCAATACAGCCAAAATCTCCCTCTGCCTCTGTAAGGGAATGCATGCTAACAGGTGGTGTCATCAGCACATGAACTAGACAGACATAAGAAAAGTTTTAGACATAAGAAAGAAGACATACATAGAAAAGTTTTCCAATGCAGATGACAGCTCTCTGAGGAAGAATCAATCAGCTTTTTGAACAGCTCCTAGAACTCATAACGAGAAGTGAAGTAAGTGAAACTGCCAGGAAACTCAAGTGATGAAATTTAAATTTTAAATTAGTATTACTCAGGACTCCAGGATTAAAGCTCCTAACCTTCCAGAAGATGCTATTGATTTTATTTTCAGCAATGCTTGTGTACAGAAGTGTGATGCTGTCCTTAACTGATAAGAAGATTTCTGCCTGTTGAATGGTTATCTTCATCTCCCATTTTTCTGTGGCCATCCTTGCAAATCTCCCTGGTCTCATAATCTATTATATCTTCTCAGATGGAAACTCAGGGGTTTCCCAACTTTCCACTGTTCCAAGTGCCCCTTTGAGTCTGTGTAGATTACCACAAAATGTATTACTTCTAGTATATCCACCTATATTCATTACTGCAGGTCTTCACATTCTTTTGTTCTTTTCCAGTTTTGGCACACACTGCTAAGGCAGCACTTCACCAGAAAGCCTGTTTAAACAAGTTTGTAAAGAAATGAGTTCATGTGTAAATTCAGGGATTTGGTGTCACTAGATCTTGTGGTGGAAGTGAAAAAAAAGGCACCATCCATGCACGTGCCTGATCTTTATTCTCTACCCACCAACTAACTAGAATCTTTAGCCCAGGAGGGTCTATACAAGGCATAAGATTTAGTCACGTTTTCTTAAGCCAGCTACTTACAGTGGACTAAATTATGCTTGTATTTCAAGGATGAATATTCCCCTGCAAAGTATTCAGTCCTGAAAGGTTTCAGATGATAGAGAAGCCATCGCTTCCTTGGGTGACTTGTTCTGATGGCTGCTCTCCCCCACTATTAGCATGTGTCATGTTCCCATTGTAATGCTGTCTGGCAGCAGTTTGCAGTCACCGGTTCTTGTTATGGCTTTCTCTACCGTATTAAACACTGCATTCAAATCACTTCTTAGTCATCAGACGGAAAGTTAACCACCTTGAGCTTTTTATTCTTTTTATTGAAAGACTTTTTTTTTCGTCAGTCTGAAACATTTCTTTCTTCTCTTTGTTCTGGTCACCTGTTTTACAACATCCTTATTTAAACGTATTTAAATGTAGAAACTTGAATTTTATGCAGTTTATGTCTATCAGTGTTATGATATACTATACCGAAGTAAAATCACTTCTGTACCTTTCTAATGACTGAATCTTTTGCGGTTCAGAGATATATCTGGAGATTAAATTGAATTTTCTACTAAAATAAATATCATTAGAGTTTTTCTGCTTGCCTAAAACAAGCTCTAATCCATTCAATCTGCATATTTTCAATATTCAGCCCCTTTCTTTATCAGATCTACATATTTTCTTAAATCCTAAGTATATATCTTATAAAAATACTGAATAGGAATAACTTAACTAATTTCAAATACTTACCATATGATTTAGCATGTGTTTTCTTTATGATCAATTTAGAGAAATAGCCACATCTAGGGTGTTGCTAATCTGATCACATATAGGCATTTCAAAGTACCTATTTCTCCTCCTTTTGATTATGGAATGTAGGTGGCTTTTCTAATGAGAGGACTAGCTCAGATATCCACAAAGTAGGAAGTTTTATTTGGCTAGATGAATCCTAGTCCGTCTGTGTAGAATCAACCTCAGCAGCTCTGCCTTTAGTATTCTCAACCATGGCAATCCTTAGGTTGTCCAATTTTTTCATCTTTCAAACCATTTAGTGAAATGGTTCAGTACTGCAGGACATGCTGCTATAGCTCCAAATCTGTATTAGAAACATTTCAATTCAAATCATGTTACTGCAGTATTTTTTATATTTATCATCTAGTCTGTTCTTTGATAAATCTATGCTTTAATGCTATTTAATAGTGCTAATTTTTATGAGGTTCTCATATAATGGCCTCTTAGAAATCTGAATATTTTATATTTGACAGTTATCTTTGCCATCCAAAGTAACGCGCTCATCAGGGGATGAAATTGGTTTTAACAAGACCTGTTTTCCATAAAATCTAGAGCAAGCACTTAGCAATATTTTTCTCTAATTGTAACTGAAAATCTGTTTTCCGTGCCTTTCCAACTTTCTGAAGAAGGACCGCATACACCAGTACATTTCTGATGATGCTTGTTGTGGTTGCTCTTCAGTTTTATATATTCTGTTGTGAAATACTGAAGAGATTAACCTAAACATCAACTACAACCAAAATGTCTTAGAATTAAAAATCAGTAGAAACATATTTTGCTTGTCACTACATGTAATAAGAAGAAACTTTAAATTTAACTGCAAAGAGTTAATGTATGATTCCTTAATGAATATAACTGTCCATATAAGTTTAGCAATATTAATGTAGATTTAGGGACAAATATTTATCTCTTATCTCTGTCATCTATCTATTCATTTATTTTTGCCATTTGAAAGGCTGATGCGGAACAATCATCAACATGCTTCTTTATGAAAACAAAGGACCAGTTAATCTGTTCAGATCATCTTTTTGACCAGATGTACAAAGTTTCTCTTTCCTATTTGAAAAGAGTAAAATTTGAGTCTTAGTCATGTCTATTAGGTCTTCCAGTGGAACAGGTTTTAATGCTGAGGACATCATACGTAAACTGTACTAAGATGTACCTTTGCTGTTGTAACTAGTAGTGTTCTTGCTCTCTGCTCTCAGAGTTCTCTATGAATCCCTGGTGTACAAAAATGTATTTTGTTCTTTTTCTAATGAAGCATCTCCACTCTTTCGGTCCTAATAGATCAAGTGACATTGGAGTCAAAGCAGAGAGTGATAATGACTAAGTGAAGCTCTCCAGTATAGCCACCTCTGCACTTGATTCAAGCAGATTTCTCACTTCACCAAACAGTGAAAACACCAAACTGTAGTGATTCATTGGCTTACATATCTTGTGATCAATATATTTTATAATTTGGGGCGTCCATCTTTATACTATTGACATCCCCATACGATAATTTCATGCCTTGGACAAAACTGATGTTCCTTATACTCCATCCAGTACAGGTGTATCCTGTTATCCAAGACAGCTGAGTCATGGGAGAGATTACTTATTATGTGAATGATTTTTAAGTATTCTTCAGAAGTTGCAGAAACAAGACTTAGTGTATAACTTAATTCTGAATTTGTAAATAGACTTTGAGTTGGAAAGCTATCCAGACTTAAAGTCAGTTCTATTTTCTTTCTGTAAAAAAAAAAAAAACCAAAAAAAAACAAAAGAAAATATAAAAGATCCCACCATATATTTAATCTCTTACAATTCAGTAGTTCCATGTTTTCTCTCCCTGTATAAAAATTTATAGGCTATTATGCATTCTTTAGAGTCAATAAAAATGATGCTGTTCTATTTAGAATATATGGGAATTAATTTGCCAGAACACCTACTCTTCAATTTGCTTCTCAGATAGGAGCCGTTAGCTTTTATTCCTTCTTTCATGCATGGAACTTATTCACCATTTCTGAGAGTTGCTTCAGAAGCTGTGACTATAAATGCCACTAGTGTTTCCATTTTCAAGAAAAACATATACCACCTGATGAGACTGAATGAGTACAAGTCTACAGTGCCAGATGAGATGCATTACAGTTTCCTGATGGAACTGACTGATGTAGTTTCCAAGCCATCTCCATCATATTCACAAAGTTATGGCTATCAGGTGAAGACCTGGTGAGTGAGAAGGTAGAATTATCACTCCTGTTTTTAAGAAAGGTAGAAAGGAAGATTCAGGAAACTATAGGCAAGTGAGTCCCATGTCTGTCTGGGAAGATCATAAAGCAGATCCTACTGGAAGTTATGTTAAGGCGCATGCAAGATGAGGTGATCTGTGACAGCCAGCGTGGCTTGACCAAGGGCATATAGTGCCTGACCAATCTGGTGACCTTCTGTGATCGAGTGTTGGCATCAGTAAACAAAGGAAGAACAACTGATGTACCTAGAGAATGGTGGTCAGTGATTCAGTATCTGGATGGAGAGCAGTGATGAGTGCTGTCCCTCAAGGGTCAGTACTGGGAGTGATGCTGTTTACTATCTTCATTAACGACATCAACAATGGGATCAAGCACACCCTCAGAAAGTTTATGGTTGGTACCAAGCTGTGGGGTGCAGTCAATATGCCTGAGGGATAGGATGCCATTCAGAGAGACATAGATAGGCTCAAGAAGCAGGCCTAGGAGAATTTCATGATGTTCAACAAATCCAAGTGCAAAGTCTTGCACCTGGGTTGTGGCAACCCCCACAATCAATACCAGTTGGGGGAAGAAACAATAGAGGACAGCCCTGTTAAACAGGACTTAGAGGTACAAGAAGATGGCAAGTAACATGCTATGCTTTACCTTCTTGATTACTTCTTCATAGGCATTGAAATGCTGCTCCTAAAAGTCTGCCCCCAGTCCTTCTCTTGCTATGCAGAAGCAGATGTAGATCAGTTTCTCTACTTTGTGGAGCATTTTCTTCAAGTTTCTTTCATGCTTTTTCCTCAGTCATGCTACAGAATGCAGTCATTTCCATTACTTTTGATTTTATTAAGTCAAATGATGTTCTCTTGGAACCAACAGTATTCTAAATGAGCCAACTTTTTCAGATACTAAATTTTATTACTCATCCTTTAATACAGCATCTAGTTATCATGCTTTGTTATTCAAATCTTCATTTTGCCTGAATAGCTGAACAACTCTTGGCAGTAATATGTTAATTATGCTTGCAGTAATTGACCTTTGCACCTGCAAAGTGCAAATAGGTGCATATATGTAAATTAAGACTTAAAAATTTGACACAGTGCCAGTAGCGTTTGACATCAACTCTATGCCCTCTGTCTTTCTCCTGTGTATTTTGAGGTAATGAAACAGCTGCTTTAGGCTCACTTGTGGTGCAGTATTCAAAATGCAAGTACAAGTCCATAATCCTCTTCCATAATCGTGGCAGTTTTTTCCTTTTCTTTCTTTTCCTTTTCCTTTTCCTTTTCCTTTTCCTTTTCCTTTTCCTTTTCCTTTTCCTTTTCCTTTTCCTTTTTGGCATATCCCTAATTATTTTCTGTTTTGTTTATTTGTTTTGTGTTTTGTTTTTTTTTAATAGAAATGTATGCTGATTTAAAAATCTTTATTTTCATTTTAAAGGAGAATTTCTACTCATGATTATTAAAGATGGCATGGAAACATGAAACAAAACATCAAGAATTGCTGTTTTCTTGTCATTATTATTATTATTATTTAACTTCTGCCTTGTTATAAAATTCACAAAAGTTTTTTTTTTCCTATTTTAAAACTTTTAACACAAAGTTATCTATTTTATGCACCATTTGGCAATTTTTTTCCTATCTTCAGATTTAACCCCTAGCCTAGATAAAATGGCCTGTATCAGGTAATTAAAATAGCTCTGGATGTAAAAAAAAGAACTCTGAACATTAAGCTTCTTTCATTTTCACATCCTTTGAAGAAATGAATGGATCAAATATAGCTAATGTTCTTCCCTGTGGCATGGGAAATGCTGGCTTCTGGAGATATGAAAATAATTTTCATAGTGTAATGGGCTCCTCCTTCCTGGGTGGCAGAGCTCCAAGTATATGCTCACAGCAGGCTGAGCGCATGGGAACTCAGACTAAGAGCTTTATGGCAGATGGAGCTAAATGTCATCACTTCACCCAGTGCTGGACAAGGACGGAGGGAGCCCTGGGGTGTCAGGACCATCATCACCCCAAGTCTGAGCAGAGGTCATTCCTGCATCATGTGATGCAGTTGTCTGTTCAACTCTGGTGGAAATGCTCCATGCAGCTCTCCAGAACTAATGTCATGCCACGTTTGATGGCTGGGGGTTCCGAAAGCTCTTGATTCTCTTCCATCTCTCTTAGGATGGTGAGAAGAATCCACAGATTTGTTGAGTTATCTCTCCCAAAACCTGAAGCCTTATTGCATGTCAGTCCAGTAGTGGTTGACAATGAAATATTGTCTGCACTAAAGAGAAGAGGTTTCGTTATCAAGAAGAGAGGATTTGGCTGTGGTGAAGGAAATACTGATTGTTTGTACTGTTGGTCAATAATAAGATTTCTTTAGCTCAGTTACACTGTCTAGCTCCAGGACAAGAGAGTTCATGTGGTTGACTTAACGTCAGATTACAACTCTGTGGATATACATTAAGGCACTTCTATTCTTCATTCCTGATAGTTCTTTTATTTTCGCCATTGATGATTTCAATTTGTAGCTTGCTTTTTTTGCCATAAATCAGTAAGACCTGGCTGTCACACAGGGCACCTAATTCCAGGTCTTTGCCGTGGTCATCAGGACTGACACAGCTTGAATCTTCATATGCATAGGAAGGGTTCTAACACAGTCTGCATGGACTGAACTGAGAAAGGTGCATATAACATGTGGTGACCAATAGGTGGCATAAGTATCTTTAGGTCACAGTAATGTTTATCCTTCTACACCACTCCTGGAGTGTGGATTCTGATAATTCACCAGTTCTGGGAAGTGCAAGGTGGACTTTACAAATATCTCACCAGCTTTGTTTCTCTGAGGAGATCTTGGCTTGTTTGAATAGCAATGGTACAAAACCTGCTTGATCATTAATTTACTCATATGTTTAGGTATGTTATTTAGTGACTGTTAGAACAATCTGCAAAACTTTGTTCATAAAAGCAACTCTTTCTGCAAAAGCCTATTTCTTGGATCTATGTATTACACCTAGCAGTAGAATTTATTCAAATGATCTTTCATTGTTTCCTTATTTTGGAAAGACTGCTGAAAAATTTAATGCCAATATTTATGGTGACAGAACATTCTCCTAGGGGATGAGATTTCCCTTTTTTTTCTTTTTCTTTTCTTTGTAATTTTCTTTTATCATATATTTTTTTTGTCATTATGAATATTTTGCTATGCTATGAAGACATTATTATCTATGATGCTGTTGTAGAAATGTATCTTTAAAGGATGTTGACTTAATAAATAAAAGTTGGAGATGTTTTCATAATTTAAATTTTACTGAAAAATATTTTTTTTTTAGACTGATGAGATAATATTAGAATATTTGTCAAGTAAAATAAATGCATACTCATAAATTTTAGTCTTCTGTAATAAAAATTAAAAAAAAAATTTCTTTTTCTGTTCTGAAAACTATAGCACTGTGTAATAATTTAGGTTGAAAATGATCCTCAAAAGTCACCTATTCCAAGAACCCAGTCAAAGTAGGACCAACAATGGATTTTGTATTTACATGCAGCTTCAAAGTTAGATCAAGTTTCTCAGGGCTGTGTTCAGTCAGGTTTTGAATATTTCCAAGAATTGAGACTCCACAGCCTTTATGGGTTCTGAGGGAAGTGGTCATGGCTCCCCAGGGAAGTAGTCATGGTCCCAAACTTGTCACTGTTCATGAAGCCTTTGGATAATGCAGTGCTCCTAGGTATGTGATTTAACTCAGATTTCCTCCTCATATGGACCCAGGAGTTGAACTCATTACAAGTCCCTTCCAGCTTCTGATAATCTATTATTCTGATTCTATGAGTAACTTGTTCCAGTATTTGATCATCCTCATTGTGATTTTTTTTTCATCATTTTTTTCATCAATTGAAATTCCCCTTGTTTCATTTTTTTTTCTCTTTACTCCTGAGAGGAGTTTGTCTTCCCTATAATCTTCCATTGGGTAGCTAAAGGTCAGGTTTCCACTTCTGCACTTCTTTTCTGTGGGTTGTATGAACGCTTCTCTCAACCCCTCTTTGTGTTTCATGTGCTCCAAGTCCCTAATAATGTTTTTAGTCTTCCACTGGATTTGTACCAATACCACAATCTCTTTTCTGGGTCACACAAAAACTGGGACATTTCCAGATGTCTCTCCCATTTATGAACTGGAGGAAATGATCAAAAACATTGGTGTAAAATCTACTGAAATGAGAATAAAAAACACTAGGTACTGCTTAAGTTGAAAAATGCTTAATTATATCATTGTTAAAGATACAACATTTGTGGGCTGTAATTCTACATTGGTGAATCAGAAGTAGGAAATCCTATGGCTGTGGAAAACTTATGATTATTGCCTGATGATAATGGATAACAATGATGCCAACTCTTATACCTGAATCTTGTATGTTATTTTCTTTAATTATCACATAGGATCTTTAATTATCCTATAGAATCATACATGTACTGTTGTTTTACAGTCAAATATTTATATTGCAATTTAATTTTTTTTTTTTTTCAATATAATAATTTCTTTTTCTTCCTTTGAAGGGTATTTTTACAAAGATTGGGTACAAGTTAGCTTTAGCATTTTTCAAAAAATTTTCCCCAAAAAGCATTGCTATTCTAGATTTTCTGTGAGTGCTTGTCTTGCTAAACACCAGGATAAAAATGATAAATGCCTTTGAACATTTATGAAACATCCCTACCACAATTTGATACCATATTATCGTCAGTTAATTAGAAAGTAATTCACAGACAACAAATGAGATCTACAAATTCAACAATGAACTTGCCCTTTTTTTACCATAGAAAGTACAGATTTGAGAAATTATTTACAACACATTGACAGTTGGGTGCTAGTTTACAGACACTGTAGCTGAACAAGTCAATTTTCAGCCTCAAGGGGTCTTAACAAAGAACTAAATTATTTCAAGTAGACATCTTACAGTTTTTCTTTCTACCTTTTTAAACTGTTTTAATCTAAATTATCCCAAATAACAAATAAATAAATACATATATACATACATACATCTAGAGATAAAAAGGAACACAGAATCACTCTACATCAAACAGGCACCTCTAGAAAACAAGGATGTGTTTCACCTCCTAGGTTAGACTGAAATTACTGTGGGTATAAATCTCAACTCTATAGGAAAGCAACGAGTCGTATTTCTAATTACCAAACTGGCATTGTGTAATTGGTGGTTGCACTGAGAGTTTTCATTCTTTCACACTTTGTAAAGAGTTGCCCCAAACAAAGGCATGATCGGACAATCCAAAATAAAAGTTATTTTCCTCCAATAACATTTCAGTGAACTTGTCATCTGATTAATTCTGGAAGTAGAGCTCCTGTGAATGGCAAAGAAGAATAAAAGGATTCCAACCTGAGAAGTGAGGCTCTGTGGCAAAGCTCAGGAGTAATTATACTATGCAGCATTCCTGTAATCTCAGTACAATCTAAAATTATAAAAACCTAACACTTGCTTCGCTGACTAGAAGTTGAAGCGTCAGAAGTTGCACCCTGATATTTGCATTCCAAACATGCTCTCCTGAATTGCTGCTAATGACTAATTGTGCTAAAAGTTGTTAAATGTAACTAAAAAATAATTTCTTTACTTCTTCACCACTTTTTCAAAGTGTAGGTGAAAGATCAAAGGATCAGGTCGGTTATTTATTTATTTATTTATTTATTTATTTATTTAAATCTGCATTATTATCAGAACTTACAGTTCTGAGTCCAGAAGATTACTTGTGGGTGAGATGGAGAAGCACCAAGGACACTGCAGCTCATTTTGCTACCTAGCTGCCTCCTCCTTCCATCGAGAGTAATACTCAGCAGCCTGCAGGGATATTTCTCTGCATGCTTTCTTGCTGCTGGAATACTAATCTCCCCAGTCTCCAAGGTGTAGCCTAAAGTGGTTTATACAAGATGATCTTGCCAAGTATTTACAAGTATTTAAGAAAGTACCAAACGTTTTTAATCTGTAGTGTTTTATTAAGCCTTTGGATAGATTCTCTGACAAGTTGTGGGTAGCTGACTTTCCCTTACGTATCATAAGATCACACTGACAGCTTTGGCTCAAACATAGGACTAGTCACTATGAAAGGCAAGACATAGGTCAGAAACCCAATGAACTGTGCCATTCAACTTGGCTGCTGAGTCACCTTTCAAAACTGAGAATGGCTGCTAAAGGTCATGGAGCAATATATCTGGAAGGTTATTATGGTCACAGGCCCATTATCTATGAGAGTTGGAGCAATCAGCAGTCAATCAGCAATTAACTCAATTGCTAGACTTCCTAAACTGTCTGGTTTGTTAAAGAGTCAATAACCGATAATTTTTTTTAGTATAGTTTTGGGAGTGACAGTGTCTGTTGGGAAATCATTGAGAATGTGAGAATGCTTGCATTAAGATATATATGAGTATCACATTATTCTTTAAGATAGCTTACAAGTCACTTTTCCTGTAAGTACAAAAATTCTGTAGTCCAGGCTGGATCAACCTTTCTCAGTTACATATCACTGATCATCTATGTACTCCTTCCATAACACAGGAATGTTTTAATTTCTCAACACTTTATTGCTAGAAGCCCTATATTTCTCTTCATTCTATCTAGAAGATATTGACTAGCATATACAATAAATAAAGAAAGAAATAGAATTCATCAACTAGAAAAAATTTTAAATTTTGCACAAGTGGCTGAAACAGGTAATTTTAGCTTATGTACTCCATGTGGAAAAATTGGAGCTGAAGTATTTTCTAACTGCAACCTAATTACTTCTATCTAACCTAGTTGACAGTGATGAGTAATGTTCTTACTAAACAGAAAAAAAAAGTCTCTAACTGATCACAATGTGCAAACATCATTAATAAGAAAAACTATTTGGCAATATAAGGATCTGTATTATCTGATTTTGTTAGGAAGATGTAAATATAATTACTGAAGTGACCAGTAACCATCGCCACGATATTTTGTATCTAAATTAATAGTAAGGTTCAAGTTCCTAATTTTATGCTACACGTTACACTGAAAATCAATATAAACAGCTAATGAAGTCCTTTTTCTTCTCACTTTGACAATGACAGTCCTTTCAGGGGAGGTTCAGATTGGATATTAAGAAAAAATTCCACTCAGAAAGAATGATATCCACTGTCGAAGGGTAGGAATGCCCTACAGAGGAATCATAGAATCAACCCAGGCCATTCTATGATTCTATGATTCCTCTGTAGGGCATTCCTACCCTTCGACAGAGGGTATCCTATCCTTAGACAGAGGGAATCTGGACAGGCTAGATTGTTGGGTTGAGGCATGAAGTTCAGCAAGACCAAGTGTTGGGTCCTGCACTTTGGTTACAAAAAACCCAGACAACACTACAGCTTTAGGCAGAGTGCTGCCTGGAAGAACTGCACAGAGAGATAAAGGGCCTGGGAGTGTTGGTCGATGTTTAGCTGAACGTAAGACAGCAGTGTGTCCGTGTGTCCAAGAAGACAAATGGCATCGTAGTCTATATCAGAAATAGTGCAGTCAGCAAAACTAATGAGATGATCGTCCCTCTGTACTCAGCTCTGGTGAGCCCACAGCACAAATACTGTCTTCAGTTTTGGGCCTTTCTCTACAAGAAAGACATTGAAGCCCTGGAGTGTGTCCAGAGAAGGACAACGAAGCTGCTGAGGGGTGTGGAGCACAGATGTTATGGGGAGTGTCTGAAGGAACTGGATTGTTCAGCCTGGAGAAGAGGAGGCTCAGGATTGACCTTATTGCCCTCTACCAGTCCCTGAAAAGAGGTTGTGGTGAGGTGAGAGTTGGCCTCTGCTCCCTGGTAACTAGCAATAGGACAAAAGGAAATGGTCTCAAGTTGCACCAGGAGAGGTTCAGATTGGGTGTTAGGAACAATTTCTTCTCCAGAAGAGTGGATAGACATTGGAATGGGCTGCTCAGGGAGGTGGTGAAGACACTGTCCCTGGAGGTGTTTCAAGAAAAGAGTAGATGTCATACTTAAGGACATGGTTTAGTGGCAGCATGGTTGGTAGGTGGGCAGTTGGATTAGATGGTCCCAGAGGTGTTTTCCAACCTTACTGATTCTATGATTTTATAATTCTATGATTTTATGAAGATGTTTGATTTTTTTTCATTTTCTTTAAAATATTTGATTTCCAACTGTTTCCATCAAAACATTTCAGAAACTAAGTCTGACTTCTTTTTCTGGAAGTTAGAAATATTTTATTTAAATTCTTTCATCCTAAATTGGAGATCAAAAATCCAAAGAGATGGTTACGAGGAAAAAAACAGAACTGCAACCTAAGCAGAATCTTGAGGAAATTCTATTAAGAAATTGAAACATTTTATTTACATCCAAAGTATCCCAGCCTGTTTCTGGGGCTCCATGCTTTGGCACGTGTAAATTTCTATTTCATGTGGCATGGTTCACCATGTCATGAAGCTACTGATAAAAGAGGGAAAGAGTGAGTTGGCTGTGGGCACTGGGAATCTTTCTAACAGCACTGATTTGCTCCATGGGTCATAAACTGCTCATCCTTTGATTACTTGGCCATCCTTGTCTGACTGCACTCTTTGTGTAATTGTCAAGTTCTGCTTCACTTGTGCTTAACAGGCATGTAGGATGTTTGAAGGTTTTTGTATATAAATGAAGACGGCGTAAAAAAAAATATAAGGCATATTTTTGAGTGAGGATGTTGGTCTACACTTGCAAGGCATCACTCGGGGGTATGAGATGAAAGTCATTTTCATTTTAATATTATTTAAGACTAGATATAGTGAAGATGAGACCATCAAATACCATTTAACCTAAAATACCAGCAGAGTCACTGCAAAGATGCTTCTGAAGGACACTGACTCAGCCTTCCTGAATTCAGCTCCAGCACTTCTGAAAACTTCCTACATTAATTAGATCTAGTTGTTTAGACCATCTGAAAAAATAGAGCAGCTCATTTCTTGTGTGCATTTTTTGCTATCTTGTACATCTTTACTGTGTGCATCAGTGTTGCTTTGCTGTCTGAGATCAGTGCTGTTCCAGATCTCAACTGAGAGAGTTTCATTCCTAGGCAGATAATTTAGGTAAGACATGAAGAAAGCAGAGAATGCCTGATCAACTGTGAGATGGTTGTTGTACAGAGGTATTGCACTCCACGTCCAGGCATTTAAAAGCACAGAGCACAATGTGACATTTTGTGTCCTGTATTTAAATCCAGTTCTGCTGGAGAAATGATTCTTTGTTCTTTTCTCTCTCTTTCACACAACCCTATCATAAAAAGACCTTGATTTGCTGGGGCCCTATGGGTGGTAGCTCCAAGATGAGGAAGAAAAGCTTGTGGCTATTCACCGATTGTGGTGGAAGTTATATATATATGTATATATATATATTAACATAAAAAAAAAATAATCCACAGAACTTATTCAGACTAGCTTGTTTCAGACCATGTTTAGTATTTAAAATTATTTAAGAATGCCCGAAAACAAGGAAGCCTGATAATGATTAAAAAAAAAAAAAAAAAAAAAAGACTGGTGAGAAAGGAAAAAAGAGAAAAGAAGTCAAGTGACAGCTTACAGATCAGTTCAATAATGCCTTTCGGGAAGTAAATGCATATGTCTAGGTGGCAAAGAGAGAAGAATAGGTAGCACAGTCATGGAAATGACAAAGTCTGTAAGTAATTCTTAGAAACAGTTCTTCTGCTAAAATATCTGGTTAAGCATGAGCTCAGAGGGCAAGAAAAAATAAATATTTAACAGAGTTGAGCCAAAGAATAAACTTGTACAAACTCAGACTTCTCAGAAGGGATACAATTCAATAAGGACAAAGAATTTCCTGCTGAATTTAATAATAAAATTTAATACTTTAATTCTAAAGTCTATTACAATGAAGAAGATATATACTTCTTTAGCCTTATTTTAAAATAATAATAAAAGCAACAGAAATCATGTGCTGTAAAAATTTCATTCAAAATTCAAGGATAGGCATTTCCATAATGGACTCTGGAACAGTGTCTGGTTTTCAACTTTTCATTTAATTTTAAATCTTTTTAGCTACAAAACTCAAAATGACAGAGTCAATATATTTTAAAATCTGAAAGGCTAACCAAGATCCTCAAATCTTACCACTCTTCTTGTCTTATTAAATGTGTCTAAGCTTAACTGGCAGTGTCTCATGCTACAGTAGTGCTGATTCATGTAGAGAATATCAATCTGCTCATTCTGTCTGCTTTTCTATTAATTCAAGAAGCAGAAGGCTAAATGTTTTCAGTGCTATGACAAAAAAAAAAGGAGTCTTTCTGTGTATATTTTTAATAAAATGATAGCTCATTTCACTTTTCAGTATTTTTATTGTCAAATTGTCAATATATTTATATTGTCAAATATAAACATGTAACGGCTTGCTTAGCAAAGTCCTCACCGATTTCTAGAAGGACTTTAATTTTTATTATACCTTGTAGCTCTTTTTATTATCAACTGAAAATTCATTATTCTATATCATACTCCATTTTTCTGTCTGTTTCACTTATTTTCCTGGACAAAAACAGGAAGACTTATATATTTCCTACATAAGTTTAATAATATGTATTCTAAGATATTTCATAGACTGCCTTACTAAATTTGGAGACATTGAATGATCATTATGGAATGAGAGCTATTATTGCCTATTACTTACATTTCCCTATGACAGTAGAGAGAATACAGTGAGAGAGATACTGCCTTCCTTGCTTTTAAATTTGCTTTGGTACCTCTCCCTCTTTGGAGACTGTGATTAGAAGGGGACATAAACTCAATTGATTTATCATTCCATATACTTGCTTATTGCTGTACATTGGGGTTTTGGAACTACCAAAGCTCAAATGACTTGAAGATACGGAGGAAGTAAAAAACCCTTCAGAGTACATTTAACAGCTCCAAGTACTGTTTCACTCCATGTTATAACGTGAGGAGAGAACATTTAATCAAATTTACAGATGTTTAGGTACAGTAGGTCAAGATTGCAAGTCAATGTCATTTCCTGGGATTTTAGCAGTGACAGGCAAACTTCAGAGTTTTTATTTGTATTATAATGTATCTTCTCTGTAACAGAATGAACACCTCCATTGGCACCCAGCTATGGCGCCCATTAATTTGGCAGGAAAGTCAGGAATAAGAGCAGTATGAGCTTACCTTGATGTTTCCCAGGCAAAATGATCTGCATGTTCCCAACAGCACAAGAGAAGCAACTGCAGCAGTGGGACTCCAGCAAAAAAGGTGGTCATGGGCAGCAGGATGTGGTTGGGGAAGCAAACTCCAGCCAGCAGGGAGGGTAGAGAAAGAGTGACCCTTGCAATGGTGCTATCATAGCAGAATGCCAGTTATCATTTGCAAAAATGAATTTGCATTAATGAGGATCACGTATTGCTGCCTAATTCTGTGCTTTGCTGTGGATATAGCTTTGGTCATTGCCTGGCTCACCTATTGCCTGTTAATTTTGTATGCTGTGGCTGCAATTTGGACCCCACTGAAATCAGTATTCCTGTTGAAATCAGGATTCCTGTTGACTCTAATCAGCCCAATCAGCCCCACTGAGGGGCCCAGCATTATGCTGATAAAATAGGCAGAGTTGGTTCGGATTTCTACACTGAAACTAACAGAATAATTGGTCTTCTTTTTTTTAAAGGATCTGAAATATGAGACAGAATATGAGACAGTTTTGTCTATAATGGTTCTTCTTAAAATGTCATACTTGTTCAGACATATAATAACTTATTGGCAAAGTATTACCTTTTGAATTAATAGAACACTTTTAGAGGATGGACAGCATTACGACCTTATTGGAGGTACTTCCACTTTCCTACTGCACTGTAAAAAGTTAGACATTATATGTACTTAAAATATTTTGAAAAAATTAGTTAAAATATCTTCTGCATAAGACATCTGAGGGACACTCAAGCAGTTCAGAGTGTATTTGACCAAACCTGAATAGAAAGACTTTGGGATGTAATTAACAGAGTCTGTTGTGACAGCGCAAGGGTAAATGGTTTCAAACTAAAAGGAGAAATTTAGACTGGATATAAGGAATTTTTTTTACAGTAAGAGTAGTGACGCACTGGAATGGGTTGCTCAGAGGTGTTGGATGCCCCGTCCCTGGAGATATGCAAGGTCAGACTGGGCAGGGCTTTGAGCAACCTGATGGAGCTGGAGGTGACTCTGTTCTTTGCAGGGGCGTTACACTAGATGTCCTGTAAGGGTTCATTCCAACTCAAACAATTTTATGATTCTATGTTTTAGGATGCCCAAGCAAAGGTACCACTGTCTGGAACAGTGGTGAACCTGCAGTATTCATTGAGTTACAGCCTGCATAACAGCCTAAGTTTTTACCTATGCCTTTCTTCATTGGTTATGTTTTGAAAACTATACTACTTTTTATCAACCTGCAAAATACCGAACAGCATGTTAAAAGTGTTACATGGCTGAGAGCCATATGACATCTACCCTGTTCTTGGGCAGACAGTGGGCATAGAGGTTCTGGGAGATGTTATGAGGCAGGAGGTGGCATTTGCAGGGTGGGTCTGGGATGGTTGGTCAGAGGACTGCAGGTCAAACACTTGTGTTGCCTCTTACTTCAGAAGAGAGTTGAGGTTGCTGATTAGTCCTGTATCCGCACAGTTTCTTGTCTGATTGTGTCACAGCCTCAGTACATTTGCAAAGCAGGTGGGTCAAACCCAGCATACCTTAGCACACAGCCTGTCCTCAGTTTTACACTTTGCCCATAATAGTCCGTATCTGTGGAGACAGAAGATTCCTAACATCCATGCTCCCATACACTGAATAATTTCATTTGATGAACATTTCATCCCTTTGATGTGCAGAGGTGGACCAGAAACACAGCCTTCCACACATAACTGTGTGTCTGTAAATATACACACATACACATGTCCAAAATTTCTCATTTCTGACAGAATTAAGGTTCTGCAATATTTTCTCACCTACAACTTATAGTAATGATGGCACTTTTAAAAGTCTTTCTTCATCCCACATGATGCTATTTTCATAGGATGCTGTGATGACTAGACAGATTAAAAAAAAGTCTCACAAGCCATCTTTATCTTTTCAGACTTCATCTATACTTATTAAAACAATCCAAATACTATGGCAGTCCATTCTTTCGAGGAAGTCTGATCATGACTTAAATAATTCAACTGTGAGCAATCACATTAATTAGCAGTCTTATAGCACATTCAAGCATTTCTAGACAAGAAACTAGTTGCTTCTTCCTCATATATGGCTATGCTAACAGTCAACTTCTTCACTGAAATGTTCATATTTTCTTCTTTAATTACTGCTATTACTTTTTCCTCATGCGACCTTCTTTCTTTGTTCTTAACAATACTTCAATCAAACCAGAAATGGTTTTCATTTCATTTGGTAAAATTTAACTAATACACAATAGTTTCCTCTGTTAAAAAAAAGAAAAATGTCAAAATCTGTGTAACAACTGACAAAACGCCTGCAGCAACTCTTCACTATATACTGCAAAAGAATTTTTGTACGGTACCACGCATCTCTATGGATTGAACATCAATGTGTTGGAAGGTGCACCTATTCTTTCCTATCTGAGAATTTTTACGATTGAGTTCTTCTTCGTTGTTAAATGATTATGTTCTACAAATTTTCAAGACCAAGTTGTAAATGGTTAACAGTAACACCTAATACCCTTTCGTTGCACAGTATTGCATAGATGCTTCTGTCTGGATGTTTCTTTTTTTTCTTTTTCTTCTTTTCCTTCTTCTTAGTTTTTTCCTCTCCTATCTCTTTCATCTTTTCACCACTCAAAATTCCCTTTTTTAAAAACCAAAAATTATGCCACTAACGTACATCTTTAATAAAAGCACTTCAACTTTTATGACTTTTCAATTCTAATTGGTATTCATTAGTATTTCATGACAAACAGATCTGTCCTTTCACTGTTTCAGACAGACAGTAGTGAGAGAACTGAACAAACAATCAATACTGTCACTTTATGTCCACTTCAGAACAAGGATTGCAATATAGCAGCATGAGACTACAGTAGTTGGAAGGATTTGATGTTGCAAATCAACAGTATTTGCCCTTGTTCAGACTCCTAAGAGTGATTACCCTCAAGAAAATTGACTCATATAAGATAAAGCTACTACAGCTGAAATCAAGATCTGAATCAGAGACTCCAGGCATTCCCTGGTGCCAGTACCATTAGGAACTGACAGCCTGTCACCGCCCCTGTTAACAGTTTGGCACTGTAAAGATAAGCCACTACTATGCTCATGTAGAATTCATGACTTGTACAAATGTAGTGCAAAGGAATACTCTGAATTTTAAAGAGGAGCTTGCTGCAAATAATTTTTGAAGATCCATTCATTTAAGGATTATATACAGCATACCCAAAGAACGTGGATAAAGGGATATCCAGTGTGTTTGAGTTAAATATTTCTGAGTCAACACATTTTCTTATTTTGGCTCTAAATGTGTGTCTTTGTATATAACCCATTACAGTGAAAACCTTGAGCAAATTTTATCTGTGCAGTAAGTGCGTTACCATGTACATTATCAGGCAAAGCTTCGTCTTTGTTTTCTGATGAACTTTGGAAAATAAAATAGAAATATTTTTTTTTACCAAGGAATGTGTGGTTTTGCTTGGTACATAAAGACATTTGCCTGAGTTTTTTGAACATAACTTATTGCTTTAGAAGGGACTTGATGCTGATATATCATGTTTTGAACTTTTCTCTGGGATCTGCAAGACCTTGCTCTTAACTCTGCCCTTGTTTATGTTTCTTGTATGATTACTTTAACCATGATTCTGAGAAACTTTACATATATTCAAAGGGAAATTTGAAATATATATATTTTCATTGTCCTTTAACTTTGACTGATTTCTCACTTTATTTTTATCATTACTGTAATTTTATTATTATCATTACTGTAACTGAAGAGGGAATAGCAGAACTCCAAAATTCCACTTACATAGTGGGGAAATTCTCTTCATACGGGTGACAAAAAATCAAATTCCAAAAAATAGTAACTGAGAATAGTAACACATAAGTAGTATGTAAGTCACTACCTTCTGCATTGAAATAAAATAATCCAATTTAAGCTGCTACCCTAATATTTTCTGTATAGGGACTAAATTACTCCATAGTACAACAGGTGAATCTTAGACTGTGTTATGCACAATGCATTCAGTTTAAAAGTTCAAATCAGTAGTCAAAACCTGACATAATCAATAAGAGAAACCAAACAACTGCTTATGAAATTAAGTGTTGTAACAACTTTTGGGTGATAATTGATTCTAGCAGCTAGTTCGGACTTTATTCCTTTTTTTTTTTTTTTTTTTTTAATCTCTTTTTTTATTGTGCTGTCAGAGTCTGTGGATCTATAGATTGGAATGTAGTTTAGAGTTCAGTCTCAGCGCTTCCTTTTCTCATTATGTTTTAGGCATTAGTTTTATCAGTGGCTGTTTATGCACTGGATTTAAAATTTAATCTACTATGGAATAACCACTCAGAGTTCTCGCTGTGCTTTAAAGATTGGTAAGCAAGGTGTAATTAGAAACAAATTTTATATTTTGTATTCTCTCTCTTACAGTTCCTATTGTACAAACATTATGCTCACATCACATTTCCACAGTTGCTGACTTGTCTCATGTAACCTTGAAAGAAACACAATACTGGATGTGTACTTTACTATATTAAAATACAGTTTTCTCTGGATCAGGCTTTATCATAAAACAGCACAAGCTTTTATTTGATAGATACCTAAGACTTGCAATCTAGCAGTCTTTTATCTGTTGTGAATAAGATGTGTGAGAATATTTTAATTATTTTGAAGACAATCTATCTTGGCTTCTTAACAGAAAAGAGAGTACATACCTTCAACTGTAATTTATGTATTTTAATGTCTGTAATTAAAGATATGCCTGATTTGTTTTGTTGGTTTTTAAAATCAATCACCATGTTTTCTATTTTAGGCCTTTAATTGGTATGGTTTTAAAAATAGCATGCAGTGCGTGTGTGGTTGCCTGCTTTAAAGGCAGAATTTTTTAGCAGTTTTCTGCCATGGTAAAGACAGGACGCAGAGACAAGATCATAGAATCATAGAATTGTTTGACTTGGGAAGGACCCTTAAAAGTCATCCAGTTCAACTCCTTTGCAGCTCCACCACGTGCTCAGAGGCCCATCCAGTCTGACCTTGAGTGTCACCAGGGATGGGGCGTCCACCTCTCTTATTGGTGGTGAGGCACTTCTTCCTTAAATTCAGTCTAAATCTCCCCTCTTTTAGTTTGACACCATTTCCCCTTTTTCTAATCACAACAGACCCTGCTGAAGTGTCTGTTCTATTCTTTCCTATAGTCTCCCTTTAGCTACTGAAAGGATGCTGCCTGTGGGAGATGCGCATGCAAATCAGACCTATTTCTCCATAGAGGAGGTGATGCAGGGCCCAGGACAGGCTTCAGCTACTGAAGGAGTGGCAAAGTGTTTTGAAAGCTGCTTCCAATAGGCATGGACTCCTTCAAAGTTTCAGATTCAGATATAGCATCATGATGTAATTAGAACAGGCTTTTCATGCTGTCATCACTTTTCCTTCTAGTTTTTGCTCTTTGTACACTGTACACTGTTGTACTCATGATTTAGAGTGAACATGCTATAATCATTAGTTATAATCCCTGAAAAACAATTTTATTTATTTATTTTTTTCATTCCAAGATTGATCACAGATAATCACTGCAATACACTTAAAGTGTAAGACAATATTTTTTTTTTACAATTTTGTACATACACTTTCAGCTTCCGTTACCATTAGCTTAATTTGGAAAAAATTACAGGGCTATCTGCAGAGCTCAAAAGAACATGCAGGTTTGTATGGAAGCAGATGTAGACAAATGGATATTGTTTACCAGCTCTCTGCTGAGAGGAGCTTTGTTAGCAAGATATAAGAGCCCAAGCTAAGGCAAGTAGGCTTTGATTTCATTTTACAGGCAAGGAATTTTGGCTCATAGGTAGATCATTTCACACAAATCTAAACAGAATGCAAACATGCTAGCCTCAGTCAAACTTAGTTAACGTTGGATAACTTTGGATCTTCAAACTTTTTTTGTTGCCTCTAATTTTTTTGGAAATTTTGGGGGGCTATTTTATTCTCATACAAGTTTTCTGAGATCTTTCTGTGGCTCTCCTGTTTATATCATGTGAGGATCTGTCCTTACTGTTTTCAACTTAATAGAGAAGTGAATCCAAGTAATCTACAAGGTAGAGAGATGAGTAAGGCTGTAACTAGTCAGACAGCCATGTCAAATTTCCAGAAAAAGTGAGATTGATGGGAGCTGGCAGCCCCAAACAACCTTGAAAAGCTTCACAATTAGTGGATGAATAACCTTGTTATACTCATCAAGTTGGTAATTATTTCAGAAATTACAATTTTTTTTGTCATAAACCTGCTCATTTCCAAAGTTTAGTTGGCAATTTATCCTAATAAGTTGTCAATTATTATTTATACTGACCATAGTGCCTAATATATCCTGAATTATGCCAGAGTGAGTGGTAGACACAAACACTGAGATGTGCACTAAGCCCATGCTGCTGCTGTTGTCTAGACAGCAAAACTGGCCCAGGTACTACATCTCTGCTTTGAAGCTTTTCCACCTGGATAGCTTCAAGACTCTATTCTGATGGATAACACGCTGTTGCTGTATCTCAAGTACAGAGCATTTCACACTTTAGCTCATGTGGAATGTCCTTGAATGCATCCCAAAAAGGTTCACAGCACTCTATGATCACGTGTAACACTTCACCTCTAAAAAAGGTCTGAATCTATAGAGCCAGGGCAGTGTGATATGAAGCCACTACGCAATGGGTACCCATAATGGCACCTTGAGGGTCATCCAGAATCTTTTCTCCCTGTCATTTCAAGGAGGCCATAGATCACACATTTCATTGCACCACAAAATCAAGAGGAATGTTTTGATCCAGGCCTCCAGCATGCATCCTCAGTACTTTTACATAAGAATGAAAAGATATGGAAGATATAGGTATGTATGTGATAGGTTGTAATGTCACGCTTTCTTTTATTAAAGAAATTGCAGTATTGCAAATAAATGGCAAAATTTTATTCCAATAATTCCTTTCTAGCTCCTGCTGTAGCCCTGAATGGCTACTAACACCATATGGAAATAACCCTGTGGTAATGCAACTTTATTATTCCAGTGTGTAATAAAACGTTGTAATAACACATTACGTCGTACCTCTGCAGTTGCTGAGAATATAGAAATAGCTATGTTTTGCGCTACCAGAATGATTCTTTAGCATTAAATTGGCAAGGATTTGTCACAGTAATTGTGTTAAGAGACTTGCATATCTAGTTCCCTGCATTTCCTTTGAGCAGCCTAGCCTTGGTTCAAATGCTGAAGACCTCATCACCATACAGTAACTGTGACGATATAACTAAATGAATAAAAATACAATTTTAAAACACTTTTCTGAGATATTTGTACGTGAAATATGTATGATTCAACACTAAAAACATATTTAAATAATGGCTTCTAAAATTCAAAATGCAAATGTATACACATATAAAACTATAATTGACCAACAGAATATCCTAAGCTACGGGATCAAATGGTGTTGTGAACATTATCACTTATACATCTTAAATAATAGCTTTTTAATGTGAGTTCTCAAAACAAAGAATTGCACGTCATCAATATAGAGGTTTATATGCAGTGGAATTATAAAAGCAATAACCTTCATTGGGAAAAAGAAAATCGGTTTCCAAATTTTTTTAAGTTAGAGTATGTGGAAATGATCAATTTTCTAGGATTTACTCCCTTGAAAAATCCCAATATTTAATATATAAAGGATATCGTAACAAATTCTTGAGAAAAAAAAAGAAATGAAACTGAGTCTACCATACCTCAATAAAACAAATGTTGTTTCATGTTATTTACTATGGTAATGCATAAATGCAGGTTAATAACATTAAATCATTACATATTTTAGGACCTTGCAAGCATCAGAGTATGGAGTCAGTATTATATTGAAAATTAACCATTTTTAAGTTTGGATTAAATTGGATTCAATCAGCACTTAATAAAGTCAATGTATGAACTGGGACAGGAAATAAATCAGTAAAAAACAAAAAATTCAAGTACAAATATGTTTTGTCACCATGGCATATAATAAGAAGGGAGGTGAAAGCACTAAGAAGCCATCATTTACTTCTATACTTTGTTTTCAAATATATATTTTGGCTGAAATAATATAAAATCAAAGAATCATCTGACTTTTTTTTATAACTACTATTTTTTTTTTACATACTATTGTATTTTTACCATCAAGGTAATAATTTAGGAAGGTTTTCAATTCTTTTCCAATAATGTCACCCATATATTATTCTCTTGTATAGCTTCTTCAGTCTTCCAAAGTCCATATCAAATGGTTTTGTTGCACTGGAATTTCCTGAGTCAGTGCTTCAACAGATCAAGTGTGTGTGGTGAACCAGAACAAACGTATTGGCTTCAAGCTATAACTTTCAAGGTCACAAAATAAAACAGGAAAAGCATCCTTAAATTTTCAGTCATTGAATCACCAAGAAATCCATACTCATAATTATCATTTTCCTTCCATTTCCTCCTTCAGATTCCCAAGGCCTTGAAAATGAATGAAATAAAACCCAGTTGCTTTGGGAAACCGAGCATCAGTTTCTGAAAGTAACCTGGTACCTAAACTAGTGGAAAGTTGAGGATATTTAATGAAAACAACAATGTTTAGATAGATTTGTAACTTGCAGAAAATGCTTAAGTGCCACTGAATCTAAAATTAAAATTTAAAAAAAATTGAAGCAACTTGCAATGAAAGCATATAATGCATACAACTTGGTTTTTTTTCTTTTCTTGTGGATTCATCTTTGTAATTACGTTACATAATGAAAGTCATAACTGTTTTAGAAATGATGAATAAATGTCTACAAATAGCACTTTGCATTTGAAACAAGGAAGTTCGTGGACAAAATGCCAATGCTGACAGCTTTCAATTATGAGAAAATACTTCTACATCGGGATTGATGAATATGCAATCCCAAAAGCTTGTTTTATTTTTAAAAAACTTTGAAATTTACAAATATCTGCAAAAATCATTACTATTACCATGTTTTACCAAAAAAGTATTACTTAAAAATATTGTAATTATATGGACACTATAGGTCTGCTGGGGGAAAAAAAAAAGTCATATTTTAAAGATTTGGGCAAATTCCTATATTTTAATTACATGTAAAATTTAATAAAATCTTAACATAATCTATATATTTTATAATTAGTTATTGCTAACTCTAGCCTTAAACATGAGCAATGACTCATTTTTCAACAGATCCGTACACTTGTACAGCTTTCAACTATTACAATACATGACAGATACAACTGTTTTAGTTTATGGTGGGGAAAAAAAAATTACCTATCACTGTTAGACATTTTTATTTCATGACTAATGTCTTCTCCTTTTAGAAATAATTTTAGGAGGAAAGATAGAAATTTTACTTTTACATTGTATTATTTGTCTTCGTAGCATACATAAAACACAAGAGAATGTGTCGGTGCAAGGTGTGACAATTGCCATAGGCTTTGCTAGGCCTATCCAACTGCAATCTGCTTGATGTCTTCATCTCATTCATTATTATTTTTTATCCTGAATTTGCATCTTGCAGTGGAAGTTCCTAAATCTCATGGAGATATGAGATCCCTACAGTTTTTGTTAACTGCTGCTTAGAGATTTGAATTTTTCAACTCTAGAAACCTTCCAGTAGACTTCTGTGGCAAACCCAGTCCCCAGAGATACTGTGCCTGCTCACGCAGACAACAGATAATCAGAAAAGTGGTAGAAAAAATGCATTCAATACAATATTTACTTCTCCTTAAAAATGGTACTTTTATTTTTATCCATGTAATGGAATCTAAATCTTTACTTGGAAAAATGAAAGTAAGTAAGGTACGCATATTGATAAACAGGGATATCAGGAAAATGCTCTTGGATAAATTTAAGTAAAAGGACATATTAAAAAGAGCTTTCAGGTGTTGGAAGATGGAACACAAGAGCTGTGAAGTCTTCCGAATGGGTCATTTCCAGTTCATATTCTATATAATTAAAAAAAAAAAAAAAAAAGATGAATCCCAATGTACCAGGAGTGAAATTCCTCCTTTATTTGATGATTCATGTTAGCTGGTGTCAAACTCAGATATCATGTTTATTTTCCTACAAATTAAGAGTGAAAGCACTGCCTTACCTAACTAACAAATTAGCACTACATAAAAACTGAGTGAAGAAACACTGTATAAATTAGGGCTGGTGCTGTACCTGTTAGTATGATGTCAGCATGCATTTCAAAATGTCTGATAGGATAGATTTCTGCCTTCTGAACTTTTCAAATGAAGAGAAAACTCAAAGCTAGCAGGAGAGCTTAGATCATCCTCAGGAATATAAATCTTTGTCATAAATCTTTGTCTCTAGAAAGGGAAAAAGAAAATCTTCTGCATGTATTCAAGTCTGATGCTGGCTACAAAGAATATGAAATTTATGTCAATTAAGTTAAAATTCGTGAACCAAAATTTGCCTGATACACACACTGGTTCATTACAACTGTGCACATATATCTACTCTGCTAAAGTGATTCTCATGTGAATTACTCATTGAAGTAATAACACAGTGCCTCCAAAAATATGTTTGCAGAGTTTCTTAAGCTCCCAAATTAGGGCAATGTGTGCCTAAATACAATAGGCTTCTGTAACAGGACTTGGCCACTACAAAAGAAGGAACTGTCACTAACCTGGAACTTTTTTGTAATTAATGTATTGTGGAAAAATGCAAAACCTTAGGAAATTCTTAACAATTTTCTCCCATCCAGATGAAATGTGAGGTTTTACAGAAATGCATTTCTGAGGCTCCCAGGATGACATGACAACAGAAAACACCATCGTAATTATCTTTGCAACATAATGCATTCTGATTACCTATGTACGGCAATTACATAAAATAACAGAGCTGTTATCATGCTATCACTGACTCACAGAACTCATGTGAATAATTTATGTAGGATGCAGTAGAAAAAGGTCCTCTTTTTCTAAAAGGCAGATCTAGAACATTCCCAGAGAGTAAAAGAGGTAAGAGAGTAAAAGAGAAACAAATAGGTTGGCTATTCCTTCTTTCAGCTAACTTTGTGCATACACAAAATGGCTTTCATCTTTTCCTGAGGGCCTACTGAACATGTTCTTCTATTTCTCTTTCAACATAAGATCATGCATGTAAAAATGGTTCTGTTTGCTGGACTTTGTAGTTTTATTAGAAAAGCACAAAAAACAGAAAAACAAAACAAAAAAACCCAGAATATTTAAAATAGATCCTAGATTTTATACGAATTAGTTGAATGTCTGATCATTCTCCCCTCCCTCATTCCAGAAAGCCACTGGAACAATTGATTTTCTTCTTTTGAAAGTCTAGGCTATCATATGGGTTTGTTTGGGTTTTTTTCAGTCCATCATTTCTTTCTTATAGCTTAAGCTATTTTTTCATTCTAACAGATCTAGATCAATAAACACTTTGAAGATAAGGGCTGAGTTGTTGAGACGCTTATCTGTAGGGAGCAGTGCTGAATAACTGCAATAACTATTCCCACAGCTTTCATTATCTGAATCCAGGTGCATCCAGGTACAGGTGTTACAAGACATTTCTGAAGACTAATGTTTTTAAGCCACTGCCAACTGTATTTCACAAATGCCGTTATTTAAAAGGCAAAAAGGTACAGTATGTGCCTCTGCCCTTCATTTCAGCACTGTAAGACAACCAGCCAGTAGTGTTATTTGTTCTACACTTACAAGTGAAGGGCTCTATCTTTCAAATAAGATCTGAAATCCAGATGAAAGCCCAAAGAAATGAAAGACCTTCTATTGATTGGAATGCATTTTAGGTCATTTCAGATGTGCCTGATATTCTTTTGATTTGAAAGAGGAATAGCATGTCCAGCAATGCATCATAAAAATTATGTCCCAGGTTTACTAAATGATCATAGGCTAAGTTAAAATGATGAGAGTTGCCAGAATGTATTAGAAAAGCTAGTGTATTGAGAACAAGCAGTCTTGTCTTGCAAATGTAAGTATGTGTTTCTAAATATTATATCAATTCTGAACAACAAAAGCTTTGTTATTCACATATATGCTGTCTTAGATTTGGATGAATATTCCTCTTTCTTTTTAAGAGTAATTTCACTGAGATGAGAACATTTCATAAGAACATACCTATTTTAATTACCATTTCCCTCAGGGATGATAACATTATTTTTTTATTTTAATTTCTTATTGTGGTTTACTTAGTTCATCTAACTTTTTTTTATGCATTAGCATATCTTCTTTCTAACACTTCCTGTTCTATTATTTCAGTATTGTAAAACATGATTCTGGATATTTTGTTCAAATTTAATTCAGTGTAAAACTTTTAATTTCGTCTTCTGAGTACTCAGTATAGAATTTATAACTCCAAGAATTGTGAATCATTTGTTAAATCAAGGAAATTAA